>NW_010236384.1:1100-74288 GCF_000690775.1 Eurypyga helias
TACTGTAGTAGGCAGCCTGCCAGCCTTTGCTTTTCGAGTGTCAGCTGCGGGCTGCCATGCTCCATCCCAGAGTTCGCAGACTTTCCTCAAAAAGCAATTTCCTTAATTTATAATTCTGCAGCGTCTCTTGAGTTTTGCTGGCCTCAGGTTATGTAAAGTAATTTAGTATTCTACCTAATTCCAGAGGATTCTAGCCATGCATTTAGAATTAAGCAGTGCATCAAGTAGTAAATCTAAGGGTTGCAGCATACAGTACCTGTTCTGCAAAGAACTGGAAACCCTTATCTTCGCGAATACATTCATAGGTTTCTCCAAGCACAGGATTAAACGGCTTACTTCCAGCTCGGTAGTAACTGGATGCATACGCAGAGACTGCAAATGCAGCTATATACACCTGGGAATAACATATGCGGAATTTTGATTAATTAATTTACCACAGCCATGCACAGTTTTGCTATACATTCTGATTTAACAGAAGAAAGGAAGAAAGAAGGTCTGTATTTTTCCTATCCTTGCAGACTACAAACATGCATGCCTCCTGCAAGTTAAACACTAGCTCACAGAGTCACAGAGTGGTAGGGGTTGGAAGGGACCTCTAGAGATCATCTAGTCCAACCCCCCTGCCAGAGCAGGATCATCCAGAGTAGATCACACAGGAACAAGTCCAGGCGGCTTCTGAGCGTCTCCAGGTCACTAGCTTAGAGAACTATTCCGTTTTCAGAGCTAGTCAGCAGTCCAGGGATGGAGTTATTAGGGTCAAACACTGCAAATTTCATCAACTGAAAATAGCATTTCTGAAAACTGTTTGAAACAGTTTAGCATTCCGCAACACAGTTCAAAGCAGAGTTAGAAGTTAAAAATCACTGTTAGATTTTGTATTAAAACTGTTTTTTATAGTTATGGTCTGTGATTCCATGATCAATCAACTATCCTCTTCCTAAACATGGCACAAGAGTATTAGATTTCACCAAGTTTGCTATTTCTAATGCAGTCTGAATTTAGTTGCCTCTTACCTACTGTGTGCTATTACCTAACCATGAAACTGTTATTGCTTATGATTAAGACACAGGTAACCCTTCGAAATTTTTGCAGTCAACTCAAGCATAATTCACCCCCAAACCTGAGGAATTAGAATATAAGGCAGTTTGGTTCAGATCTCTTTTTTCTCCCTTTTCATTCCCTTTTCCTCATCTTCTGAAAGTGTAGACGGTCTCCTTTCACAATTTCAGAAACTTAATCCACTTCAGAATGGCTATTTTATGAACTACTGCAATTACTACCCACAGCTAGCATTAATTTTGCCTCAGGAATTTCTCAAAGGCAAAGAATACGCCATTCTGAGGTAATTTCCAGATGCTTGGGTGTGGGAAGAAGGGAAAAAACTTCTTTTCACTCCCACATGAACAACTATTGCTCATTTCCTTTTCCTTTTAACATATGTTCTCAAGAAAACAAAACAAGTTACGCACCTAAAACCCTAGTTAATAACTGCACCCTCCATCCTGAGAGCAGACCCTAAATTGTAACCCTTGCAGAGTGTCAGAATGGCAAGAGGCTTTGCAAACAGTATTTATAACATGACTATTTACATTTATTAATAACCTCATTTTGATGTTAGATATATTACGTTGCAAAGGCTTAATTCAGTTTAAGGGACAATCTATAGCTTCCATTTAAGAGAAGTTAGAGACCTTTTAATCCTTTATTTATGGGCTTACATATTAAGTGGCTCTTGTGCACCTGGAAGCAGAACAACTGAAATGCATTTTTCTCTTGTTCTTTTGCCAAATGCTGAATTCAGTGTTCTGCACTGGCAGAAGATGACACCATTATTGCACCCAACATACATTAATATTGCCCAGTTTTGAGATCCTGAACATTTTGGATCAATCCCAAAACTTCACAAAACCAGTTAGTGAAACAAATGGAGATCATTTAGTTAATATAAAGATATCGCAGTGGTGTAGGGCTGGAAGATCCAGCATCCTCTGTGCACAAATGTGTAACCAGGTTAGGCGTCGTTAAAAACAATATATTGTAGCTTTCACACTCAAGAGGGAAGTATATTAGTTCCACCTCCCCCCCTTTTGCTGTAAAGTTTTAATCTTACAGAGTAAGAGCTGCAAAACAGAACTAAACTACTTCTTTGTTTAACCTTGCAGGACAGGCTTCCTGACAAGGCAACAGAAATTATGCAGAAGAGTCAAAAACCGTGGGTAGGTAAGTATGTACACACACGTTTGGGGAGTCTGCCTCTCTCAGCTGGGAGAAAAAGAAAAATGGAACAGAACATCTTCATTTCTTTGGCAGATTGTTTTTACATTTACTCTATTCTAATTATATTGACTCTTACTAAGTATTTGTAATGACATATTTACCATCCGTTCAAAGGGGTTAGGGGTATGCGCTGCTTTATCTAGGAGCTCACTGTACTCCAGCTCCTCGCAGAGACGCTGAAGGGTGTTAAGTGGCTCATTTAACTCAACAGGCATGGCCACTTTGGAGAGATCCTTTCCAATGTTATTTCTCAGGATATTCCACAGGCTGATGTTACTCGTATTAGGACACGGAGCTGGTAAACATGTTCTCCGTTTAGAATTGCATCCAATTTCACTTTCTGAAATACAGTCTGAAAAGAAAGGAAGTGGCAGAACAAATCAATTTACTGTTTACTTAGTTTTATCCCCTTTGTAAACACACACTAGAATGCAACCATCTTTTTTTCTGGCAAACCTTCCTTCCACCCTCACAATTCATTCAAGTATTTCACTTGAAGATAGCCTGTTATAAAAACTATAAAATTAAGAACAAGATTTCACTTTCTTTGGGTTAACTGAGGTAAATGCCAGCTACAAAATGTGCATTAAAAATTGCCTTCCTTTCCTTTAAAGCTTAAAGAAAAGCTTAACTTTCCACTGATTTTGAAAGAGGAAATACTATAACTATCTTATTTGTAACAGAGATGGATTCCTACATGTTTAAGTGACATAAAACCTCCCTCCTTGACAGAGCTTCAATTAAGTTGACATTTCTCAGAAGGCAAGGCGTAACTTTACAGATCCAAGCATAACAACAACTCCTACCTGTCTTTTCCCACTTTTTTGAATTCTCCTACCAGAGAAATTTACTGCACCACAGATTTACACACAGGTTTTTCTGCAGTGCTCCCCATAGTGCTTAGCATTTAAAAAATGTCCATGATGTTAGCTTTCAGACACTCCTGTATGTTGGTGGAGAAATGGCTTATTTTAAAGGTGGAAACCTGAAGCAGCTGTGGAGCTATGGGTTTGCTGACGATAAAGAAAAAGGACTTGTGTCAAGAATCCTTGATGTGGACAGCTGAGGCCTGCGTTGCTATGCCAAAGCAATCGGAACAGGATAAAGTTTTAAGCGTGCCATGAAACGACATGTGGCATGATCAAACTAGATCTACAAGCTTCTGCAACAGGCACTAGTCTGAAGTGACTACACTGCTTAGCTGCACATCAATCTTGTTTCAGAGAGGAATGTGGTTGCCACTACAAAAACATATTTTATCTTTACATGCCTTTAGAAGCACCTAGGGAGCTCCTGACCTAGAATCAGTTACCCTTTGGAGACATTCAGGTACAGCCCCAGTCTGTCAACCCCTATCCTCATCTGACAGCCCTCATACAGCTTTGTCTCGGAGGAATTAAGCCAGCACTGGGCAGCACATCTTTCCTGTGCTCTGCACATGCTCGAAGAATCACTGCCCTTAAATGCACAGTTTCAACCAGTATTTCCTCTGCTGGTCCACTGGCACGAGATCAGCACCGCTTCCAACAGTGGCAAGTACAGGCAACCACAAGGGCTAACGTCTCCATCACTGCCATGCATGCTAGCCCACGCCTCAGATGGAGGTTTTCAGGTGTACTTAGCAGCCTCAAAGTCTGGAGGAAGAAGTTTCCATCTTTCCTGCCACTCACAAACTAAAAGTCCTGGTATCTCATATGACCGCAGCCTACTGCCTATCACTCTGTGTTTGCATAAAAATGGCATGGGCACTATGAATCAAAAACATCTACCCGCAACAATTATACTGTTAAGAGGTTGGATCCTATACTTCTCTCTTGGAAGAATTTATTTACTATCAGAAGAGGTCAAAAAGAAGGATGTTCCCTTAGATACCTCAGGAATGATGAGACATCTGGAAAGATGCAAATGCTAAAAACTTAACCTAGTTCAAAAGAGCTCTCTGAAATGGGATTTGGCTATGTCCTTTGACAGTTCCTGATTAAAAGCAGAATACTAAGTGACTGAACTACATTTTCTAGACTAGCCCATTAATTAGGGTAAATCAGTGATAAAACTGAGTAGAGCAATAACTGAGATATTCAGATGCCAATTTTTCTGTACAGTGCAGTTTGCCTGCACTCCATGAAAAGAAAAGCCCATGCAGTTCTGGTTTGCAAGAGCTGTGACAAATGGCCAGCCACAATACTGAAGGAGATTAAGACATCTGACCTCCAGCTACACTCAATGACTTTTAAGGCCAGGCTGGACCATTATCATCATCTGGTCTGACCTTCTACATTACAGAGGCCAGAGGATGTTATCATAATCCCACAATTTATGCTTCAGCTAAAGCCCTCTAGGAAAAAGACATCCAGTTAGCTATTCATGGGGGTGGCAGGCTGCCCAAAGCACAGAAATAGCAGGTAGCAGAAGCATGTGGAGGTGCTGCTAACACAGAAGAGCTTCTGTAACACTCTTTGTTACAAGAAGATGAGCGGCCACACTAAGTTTTCTAAGGTCCAGACAGATCATGAGATTAATTAATCTGTATTCCTTCCTACCTTAAAAAAAAAAAAACCCAAACACAAGAAAACAAACAAAAAAACCCCAACCAAACAAACCCCAAAACCAACCAACCAAACTTAATTTTTAAACAGTTACAGAATACAACAGATCTCCAGGCATTTCAAACTACCCCAGTTCCTAGGGATTCACTGGTCCTTGGAGATGATCAGGAAACAGCTGCTAGTAAGAAACAACTGTTCAGCAGTTTTGAAGATAAAAATACATTGACAGAGTGGGAAGAACACTGAGCTTAACTGAAAGGAGCTGAAGGCACAAAAAGTCAGTTAGTCTGTTATGACCAATTCTTCTCCCTAACAAGACTATCATGATCAAAACATTAAAAAAAAAAAATCCTTATGGTCATACACCAGGCCTGCCAGTGCATAATTATTCTCATATTCCTTTGAACTTCTAAGTTTTGCTGAAAACAACAGAACTCTGAATGTGTTTTTAAAACACAGACTAAAAAACCAGTGTGACAAGAAGAAAATCACTTTGTGAAAAAAAGAAAGCAGCCAGGTCTTGCTACTTTTCCAAGTCCTGTGGGCATGAAAGGAAATGAAAAGTAATGGGGGTTGCATCAAAGAAGCCAAGAAAATAGGTGTTTCTCTGCTGATACAGAACCACCATCCTGCTTAATGAATGGTACCTGGGCCCTGTTAATCAGATTAGCCAGAATGTGCTGTTTAAAACCAATCTGAGGCTATAAGAGAACAAAAACCCCAGGCTGTTTGCATCTTAAAACCTGCAATTTCAAATTAATTCTATGAAGAGAAGGAAAAAAAAATCCCAAACAAAAAGAAACACAGAAAATTCCCCAAACATGGTATGTAAGTCACTGAACTTACCTAAAGTTTGTCTTTCATTCTCCATGTCATTGCTGAGGTTATCTTCTGAGACATTATCACTGATATCGCTTACATATGAGTCATCATCTGATGCCTGAGTGTGCGGTGGGGAAAGAAGCAAGATACGTCACTCATTAAAATAACCTCATAGGCACGTGAAATGTCACCTCTAGCTGCCGTTATTATTTTAATAGATTTGAACTGTTTAAGCTGAGTATCAATATTACAGGAAAGTACTAAGAAGTCCTAAGAAGACAGAATTAAGTTTGGGAGAGATCACCATCATTGAAAATTCAGATAGTCTTTTAGTGGAGACATGATTCATCTTGGCCCCACCGCTAAGGCAGCTATCAAAAGCCAAGGTTTTTCCTGAAGTCTGAGATTTCACTAGGCATGACATCGGGCCCAGGGTACGTACAGGTACCACAAGGGCAGGTATGAATATATATTCCTATGATACAATTTCTTAAGCACCTGTACAATGACTGAAGGCAGGCAGGACAATATACGCAGTACCTGCGTACTCGCTACCCAACTGCCGTTTGCCTCAGCACGCATGTGAGACTTCTTCATGATAACTGTTACCTTTTACTGTGAAGAGAAAATGACAACAAGGAAATACACGCAGCACATTAATTTCTAAATGTTTTGAAAACTGTCATTTTCTGGCGGTCATCTGACGCACAGTTAGCACTCAAACACTGCATGTCAAATAGCAGATAAACGACATGAGAATGATGCCAATCTTAATGCTCAGACCTCATTCTCTGAAGAGCTAGCAGATAGTAGGACTTCTTGTGCATCAAAAAATTCTGTGAGAGAGTCAGCTACGGACAGCCTGCTTTCATTGGAGACCTGGTGAACAAGACCTCTGCTTTCTTCTCTTGAATTTTCCTGTTTAAAAGAAATAAAGTTTTCAGAGAAGTACCACAAATAGCATTCATGCATGCAATTCCATAGTCATGTAACTTAAAGGGCTTTAAGTTACTTTTTTTTTTTAAAGTTTAAACTTTATTTAATTGTAAAATACTGCGAGAGGGTTGCACATGCTCCTCTCCAATTTAGTGAAAGGTAGCATGTGTTTCAGAGGGATCTGAAACTAAAGTAGAACAGAGCAAAGAGAAGAAGAAAAAAGGAGGAAAAAAAAACCCCAGCAATGCGTAGTCTGTAAAGCAGTTATGGCACTGTATGTACTCTGCCCTTAAAAAACAAACAACAAAAGGGAAATAAAGTAAAAATGCTTTGATATATGAGTGATTTAGCCAGATATACACAAGCATATCTTCAAAAAGCCCCCAAAAGAACAAAAATCCCATCTCTTCATATTACATCCTAGATTCACATTCCCTTCTGATCTTAGCAAATGAATTAGTCTTTTCCTCCCAGTGCAGCGGCATACAAAACAGACGGGCAAAGTTGCTTTCTATATAACAGCAATGCTTTCCTAGCTCTCCTGCTACTAGCCAATTTTCCACAGAGCGCTTTCCTTCATATCCGCACCTGAGACAGCTCCATGTTAACCAAACCCAGGATATTATCAAAGCTACGTAAGTAACCTGGCTTTTGCTGCTGCAGGCACGTTTGATTGCCACCGAGGTCTCGGCTACTCCTCCCATGGAAGCTCTGAAGGTCGCTGCTGTAAGCAGAGTTCCAAAAAGTGGCCTAGCAAAGGTGGGGTGACCAGTGCGACTTCGTTCATTTTATGGATGCAGTAGAGAAGTTGGAGAAGGTTGTGCACTATTGTTTTCCCTACTAACCAATGCTAAGGAAAAGGGCTGGCCCGAAGGAGTTTATTAGCTGCCTTCAAGCTTTTCTGCATGAGATGCTTTACTAACTTGCACCCACGACTATCTTGTCATAATTTTGCAGGAATTGTAGTGTTTTACTTTCAGAACAAATCATGAACAGTATGACAAGTCTATAATCAAACTGACAAATCTTCTTTCAAAGCTTTCCTGCTGGTAGATTTCACTATAGTATGGGATGTTATTCAGTACGTGCTGATAGTGGTGACATGGTAACAAACCAAACTGTTACCATACAAGACACTTTTTTTTTTAAATAGATACTTCTGATAAAGCAGCAAGAAAAGAGGAAACCTCAATATTGCCTCTTCTGTGGGAAGGCAGTTACACTAGCTTACAAGTGAAAAAAACATCTTATACACATAAGCATTGCTACTGGGATTGTTTCCAATACTATTTTGAATCTGAGAAGGAAAGTGAGCAGGAAAGTCTCATAAAAGAACAGCAGGTTTCTGTATCTACCACATAAGAGTTCCACGTGGTCTTCTTTCATGTTCCCACTCTGGCATGATAAATTACAACATAAACTGCCCAAGAGACAAACTAAACTTCTACCTTATTCAAAGGCCTGAGATACTAGTTTATACTGCTTCAATTTTCACAGGTCTACCATTCAGATGCAGCATTTAGAGCCAAGTTTTGTGCAGCAACCCTGTCCTCCTCACAGCAGCACTACTGTATCACAGTCCTCAGACAAATCTAAAAGGAAACTTCTCCAGAATAAGTGATTTCATCCCAAAGTTCCATCCCAAACCATGCCAGAGGGAATTTGTGAATGAAACCTCTAAAGGACCATTTGAAAGCTATTTTTGGTGTGTGTATATATATAGTGCCTAGAACAAGTTTCAGCAATAACTCATTGTCATTGCAAGGACCTTCAGGAAATAAGAAAATAAAGAACTCCTGAAATTAAACCCCAATGCATTAATGCTTGTCTGGGGATGGCAGTTTAAGTGCTGTGCAAATTCTCAGGGGACTAAAAGCAAGAGGCATTAGAATGATCAACTACCTTAAAGAAAACAAACAAACAAACCAAAAACAAGCCACCACCCAACTAAATATGACCAAAACACAGCTCTGCTAAAACAGAACTAAACCAGAAGTGAACAGATGGAGTGACTAAACTGTCTTTAAAAATAAAAGGAAATAATAAGTTATATAAAACCCCCGATGTCGCATCCACTCAAGTTTTAATGAAATATTTATACTACAAGCACATCAGACATTTCTGTGTAAGTTAACACTTAGGAAAATCCATCAGAAATAACACATTTCTTGCTTCCCTCACCAGCACCATTAACTCCTAGACCTATAAATACACCACAATCACATGCATTCTGCATCAAGCCAAAAAACTGTCAGAACATCAGTACGTCTCAAGCTGGTTAACTGGGTGTGCAGAAGGGTCCCTGGCTTCACACGAAGGAAACCGAACAGTTGAAAGGGCTCTTGTACATCTCATTTCTTTGAGCCTTTCATGGAAATCTCTTATAGTTCTTCTAAACAAGCCACACTGATAGCCAGCGTTCTGAGCTAACAATATTTAGACAGGCAACAGAAGGTACAGAACTTGAAAGTTAACAAGGGAGAGAGAAACGGTAGCATGAGGATAACAAGGCTGCAGCTCTGCTCATGCTGAATGGGAAGCAGGCAGGAGTCGAGGGAGAACACCAGGAGACAGGAGCAAAAAGCAATGGAAGTGTGCTCAGCAAAACTGCTCACAAGGGAAGTCTTTGCCATCAAATATTACACAAATACATCACCAGAAATGACTCATAACCATGAAACCAGACTTGTTTATACTAACACAATACACCACCGGGAAGACATGAGGAACAGGACAAGATGCAGCTACGCAGCACTGTCTAGATGTAGGGGCTTGAGGAAGAGACATCACTGAAAGAGGAAATCCATACCCACCTTTACCAAATCTGGACTTGATTTTGCATTAGATGCTGAATCAAGGATCATAGATTCGGCATGTATTCTGCGTAACCGGTCTTTAAGATCTGTGTTTTGTGCTATTGCCTGGAATATTTAACAAAAATATTGGGGATATAAAGTTCTCTCAACTAACTGGAACGTGACTTTATTGTGTAAAAAGGGGCAAAGACTATTTAAAGTGCAGTATAAAGCACCACCATTACATGATTTGTTACTGCTTCAGCAAATCATTTGTTATAAATGCTTCAAACCTTGTTCCGTACCTCTCAAAACTCTTTTTGTTCAGTGCAAGGGAAAAGACACATAATTGGAAAAACTACGCAAAGATGGCAGGGATATTTCAAGTTACCAGGTTTTGCAAGGTTATTTGATAAGTCATAAATAAATTTTGTGCATATTTTTTCTTTTCAAGCTCCCTTCCTTCACCCCTATCTCCAACCTAGCCTCTTTCAACATCTATTCTTGCTCTTGCTACATCTAAACCCATTTCATTTTTCCATCAGCCTGGCATACTGACAGTTCCCTTTACCTTCCACTGACAGAGAAATAAGACAAATTCGGACAGGTACAGCTACAATTTATGTCCTATCAGCTTATAGTGGCAATGATCAGAATAAAAAGCCTCTACTGCAAACTCAAATTTGTTACATGTTATTTACTCAAGCTGGGCACATCTGATGGACACATGTCTGTTAGAGCAGACTTGTACAAAGAGAATGCAACCCTGACTGCAGTGAAAACATCACTGAAAAAAAAGATTAGGTTACTGATTTTGGAACAATACTGAAGACTTACTGCCCACTTCGGTGATCTGGATCAATACTAGGATCTGGAGAACCCTGGTGTTTACACATCCACTTTGTGCACAAATGTTTCTGATTCTGACAGTAATTTTTGTTGGAAATAAGACATCTTGAGGGCAGGAAAGACAGTAAGCTCAAAGTGATGGTGGAGGGGAGAAAGTATTTTCTGGCTTTACATATGTGTTGTCTGAATATGCCATACAGGCATATATCACTTCTGTGTCAAGAGTTCAAGTGGATAGGACTGTGCTATACCTACAACATCAAATAAGTGCAGCAAAGAATTTACAGAGCTTTCCTGTAATAGCATCTTCCAATTTTCATTGTTTGCTACAAAGTGTTTTCTTCCTTCTATTTTCTTCTTCCTACCCACAATAAAAATATTGTCCTTTTCCCCATTCTGTATTTGCTTGTCTTAGACTGTGCATAGGTCAGGGATACTCTCTCAATGAGAAAAAAGCAGAGGCAGAGATGCTAGTTCTGTGGTGTTTTATCCACTTTAAGTCTGTTACTTTTCTTCCCCTGCCAGGCTGACGAGAGCAAGACTGACTTATGTTTGATAGCTTTCAAACTGTGAGTCTGACTGTTCATTTCAGTTTGTTTTCTGTACGTGAGTAACAAACAACAACAAACACCAAGTCAAAGTCACCAACGCAGGACCCTCTTGCAAGGAAGCTTAGAAATATGTCAAGTTTATCACATCTGTGCTTCCATATGTCTTTGAAAGAAGCTTATTCCTTTTTCCCACAGGATCTCGGCTCTACAGGCTGAAAAAACTTTTGTCGGTATCTGGGCTAAGAATAGCTCTCCCATAGGTGTTAACTTCTGCTGAAACTGCCAAGGTTCACAGATCACTTCTGAATGGGCCACAGAAGGATTATTAAGTATCAGATAAGACCTAAGAGCATGACTTTTTAAAAAGACATTTAGAAGATGAGGATGGACAAGAGAATTTCATTGCTCAGGAAAAAAAATGTGCTGTTCATTGAGTTCAGAAATCTTAAAATGGATTTTTTGATATAAAAGGGTAGGCTAATAACACTGGTAAAATAAGTCACCTATTCAAATATCAGAAGTAGAACACCTGAAAGCCAAACCCGAAGAAGTGTAAGTGGGTGAATATAATTACTACGCAACAGGTTTCAGCTTTCTCCAAGTACTACACCTCTAGGCAAAGAGGCATGAGGGCTGGAGCACCTCTGCTTTGGGGACAGGCTGAGAGAGTTGGGCTTGTTCAGCCTGGAGAAGAGAAGGCTCCGGGGAGACCTTATTGCAGCCTTCCTGTACCTGAAGGGGCTACAAGGAAACTGGGAGGGGACTTTTTACAAGGGCCTGTAGTGACAGGACAAGGGGTAATGGGTTTAAATTGAAAGCGGGGAGATTTAGATCAGATTATCAGGGAGTTGTTCTTCACGGAGAGGGTGGTGAGGCACTGGCACAGGTTGCCCAGAGAAGCTGTGGATGCCCCATCCCTGGAAGTGTTCAAGGCCAGGTTGGATGAGGCTTTGAGCAACCTGGTCTAGTGGAAGGTGTCCCTGCCCATGGCAGGGGGGTTGGAACTAGATGGTCTTTAAGGTCCCTTCCAATCCAAACAATTCTATGATCCTGTAAAGAAATGGGAAGTTTTCATATTGAAATAATTCTAAAATTGTCTAGATCACATTTATCAATGCCAGACAGTCATGCCTGGCTCTGATTAGGAATTTATAACAAACACTGAAATTTTAAGACCATGGTAATGGTGGCCCTCCCTGCTCTGAAATCAGATCATTATTTGGTTGACATATTCAAACATGACCAACCTGAAAGTTCTGGTATCCACTATTTACTAAAACCACATCAACCAAAAACCCTCATCTTTTTAAAGAGCACATTTTGTCATTAAGACGACTGCCCTAACAGCTCCGCTGCTGCTTTTAGGTGAGTAACAGATAATTAAGGTTGGAAGTCAGTATAAATATGTCTTGGTGCAGCATGGTGAAGCTCCAGTGCATTAGAAGGGCCAGCTGGGTGCTTTCAGCCACTACTCTCACACTGATTTTATGTCGTCATACAATGAATACTGGAGTGCTGTTTAGGAAAAAAAAAAAAAAGGAAAAGAAAACCCACAACCTACCAGAACTAAGTGTTTAAACAGAGCATATGTTTTGAGAGAATGTAGACTCATTATCACAGAGCAGCCCTCTGATATTTAACATCAAATGATACAGATTTTACTATTTGTCTAAATCTATCTATCAAACTTCAGTAATTTCACATTACTTTTAACATTTAGGAAACAGTCCTTGAAAAACACCATATATAATAACTTACTATGCCTCAATACTTCACATTCTAGCACGAAACAGACATAAAAACCCAGAAATTAACTACTGTAAAACACAAAAGCAGGGTCTGACGACAAACAAAGCTCACAGAACTTCAGCGTGGCACTTACGGATGTTAAGGCATTCTTCAAGCCAACTATTTGCGTAGATGGAGACGAGGATGCATCGTGCTCCAGCATCTGCTTCAGCTTTTCTCTCTCTGTAGAAATGGTGCTGAAAGCTGACCTCAAGGTGAAGTAAACTAGAACCATTTTGTAAAATGACAGTTAAAACCACCTATCAATTGTATACATACCAATCATGTAAAACTTCAATGAAGCATCGTTTATGGTGACAGAAACAAGAATTTAGGTTGAGAGATCCAGGGTGGGTTACTAAAACCAAGTAATATTAATCAAGGTTATAGGGTAGATTTTTTAGTAGGAGAAATGTTTATGGTGGTGAATGCTACTGTGTTGACTATATTAGCCACAGTCAAAATTACTCTGATTACTTGTGACAGATGGCAACAAAGCTAACTAACCACATCTGCTCTTCACTTTCTTTTGTTCCCCAATTAGCTTGACTCTTCAGATGGTCATGACTCTACTCCATATTCCTTTTAAGAATTCCAGTGAGGAAGAAGAGAGGGAAGAAGAAAAAATTAAATAGGAAAAAATAATTAAAAAGCAGCTATAACACATACTGTGCCACAGCTATAGGGTTAGTAGTTTCCCCACAAGCAAGTCAACTGTGGTGCTGAGTTTTGTTATCTCTTTCGGGGATAAAGACATTTCAGCTTGTTAGATGATTTAGTGTTGTGGACGTTACACTGCTACATCCACTCCTTCCTGAGCCAGTATTACCAGCCTGAAAACTTTCAAATCAGACAACAGATCATGCAATTTTAAAATCACTAGATTTTTAAAGGGGAAATGCACTTTTCTTATTTTTTCACTTTTAAGACATTTAGTCATTTCTTTAGCAACACGGAATAAAAAATTATTCAGTAATATTTGTTTCTGCAGTATTTCAATATTCATCTAACTGGAGAATTAGAGGATTTCTGAGGGCCTAATCAAGCCTTGTAATACATGAGAGTCATGAGAACTGTCACTGCAAAAATGTGTCCATTTACAGGGAAATAGATATAAAATCTGAGCCTCGATGAGTGGAAAGGACAGAGAACAAGAAATCTGAGACACCTCTATCTTCTAATCATCCACTCAGAGTTAACTTGAGTCAAAATCACTTCACTGAGTGATGTAACCTAATATACTCTTATAAGAAAATACTCTTAAGGTATATTTCAACACTGCAAACCATCACCAAAGCTAATTCTTATACCTTAACATATTTGAAGAAATCTTTAAACAGTGTCACAGGGAGTGGGGAGAAAGAGGTATCCACCATGATCTATGTTAGCTGTTCATATGTAGATGACATCAGTAAATCTTCAGTGACCTTAAATATCATTTAATAAGTTGTATATGAACTTAAATTTTCAAGAATTATTACATACTAAATTACTAATGCTACATTTCATTTAATTTGCATCAAAAGCTAAGGCAAAATTTGTCTTCACTACCCCTTTTTGGAAGGGGTGTGATATAAAGCAACATTAGAAAAAAACCTCTTTGTACTCTTGGTAAAACAATACCATAATAAATAGTACCAAGTCAACTGTCCACTCGATGCATGGGTCAGTCTAAAATTTTTGACATGACATTTCAGGTAAGACGATCTTGAGTAGGTGATTTCTTTGCTTCTCTTAACAGCAACTTTTCCAGCTGCACCCCACCCCCACTTCTTTTCTCTTTTTGGAAAGCACACATCAGTTTTGACTCTAATTGACTTTATAAAGTTTACAAAGATACATTTCTTACATAACACAATCAAGATACATCAGCATTAGAGGGGAAAACCAAGCAAAGAATGCTTATCGATAACATCAACCATTATCTTGTGCAAAACGAGACAAAGACAATACTCCCAAAACTTTCAAATGATTAAGTGCCTTCCTCACCAAATCACTAAACAATAAAAATGTTGCTGGTGTGAGGGTGATGGAGCAAAGCACTGCTAATGAAAAATTAGTCTGAGAACAAACATTTCTAGTCAAGCTGCCCCTCTGGCTGCTTTACATGATTTTGCTCTTCCGTATTCACTAAAAATAGGTTACTACCATAGCAACCCTTGCATCACCAACAAATGTTGACTCCGAAATACAGTGAAGCACACCGAATGTACCAAAATACATGTGCTCATACACACACATATGCATGCACACACAAAAGAGCATAAATCTGCTGCTGTGCTTATAGCGACTGATTTTAGGATTTTTACCTTTTGGCAAAAAATACAATCTAGGTTTGTAGCACATAGAATAAAGGGATGCCCCTTAGTAAATAAAAGAATTAAAAAATGTGATGATTAAGCCATTTTTTTTCAAATTACTCAATATCTCAACATCTTTAATTCCTGAAGAGAATTGAAGGAAGGGAAGGCATTTTCTGCTTTTTCTAAACATTAAACAGGAAGCAATCTCAGAAGTCACATTTTTATTTAAATTATGATGATCGAAAACCACATAGGAAAGACAACTTCATTTACCTTTATGTGCAATGTGAAATAAGTCCTCTTGCATTTTAGTAAATTCTGATGGTGTTTCAGAGCCATCGGAGTAATTTTTCTCCTCTACAAAATCTATTGTAGATAAGTTAGGATTGGAAGCATGCAGTCTCATAGGGGCAGAAAATACTGAAGGCACCTGAAAGGAGGATACCCATTTGTGACTTACAAACTCTAAAGAAAATTGGTTTACTCTACCCACCAGGTTTACATGTTAGAGACACCTACTGTCAATTGCCAATAGGCTCGGAAAGGATGACACCTGGCAAATGAAACCATAGATATGACTTTGCCCAAGATATCATAACTGGAGATTTGGCAAAACTCCAAAAAACAAGCCCATTGAAAGCTGCAGCATAGGCTATACTTTTTCCCCCCCTAGATATAAGTATCTAATTACATGGCTTTTGGATGCAAATGAACTATTTGAAAATACCTGTACTGATAAAAAACCCAAGACCACAACCCCCCAGATTGGAGGCATATTGGAAACATGGGTTAAAATCATTGCCAGTCTCCTGAAGGCAGCAGCGCACATACTATTGCAGATATCAGTGACAACATATTTGTGTTTTGTCTGACACATTACGGTTTAAAATGAGCTAGCACGGGACACAACTTAGAAAGGATTTGTATTTACTAAACTGGTTACACCAAGAAGTGATCAATAACTAAGATTTGGAGAAAGGTGGGCACTGAAAGGACTGAAGTTACCTGTAACATTCCTTTAGCCTCTTTCCCAACAACTCTGGATCGCCACCTCCTGTGTGTTCTCTTTTCCTTCTTTGGGCTTTCAAAAGGTCCAACCTTTTAACAACACACAGGAGCAAAACAATACAGGTTGCCATAAAACTAGCAGAGCTGAGAAGAAATACCTTGATCCTTTAGGATCTGGGGTTGTTTTTTGGAATTGCAAGGGAAAACTTGGTTTGATTTGGGTTTTTTTTTTTTTAAACAACAAACCTGCATAGCATTTATAGCAGGCGCTGAATATGTCCTGTGAAGAACATCCATGCTCTGTAACAGCTGGTTCATTTCCAGTAAATATGTGTGACAGTTGGAGAGGTCTGTTTTGAACAAGAGAATATTTTCAGTTGCCCTAAAGTAACAGACACACTGAAAGTTCTTCTTCTTTGTAAATTAGTCTTATTTTGATTGTAGCTAGCATAAGCTATTCACTGACTAAACACACATTATTATATCCTTCTATCTTCAAGTCCAAAATACTGAAATGCATCGATATGGTGTGTATAATGATCACGATATTTTATCCTAGGTAGCTGCAGAAAAATGAGAGTAATGTGATAATTACTGCAGTAATTACTGCAGAGCTCCTCATGGTGAGGGTAACAATGCCATAGGCATTAAGACAGAATTGCACATTCAGAGCTAGAAATAAGGCTCCTCTGTATTACAGCTGGAGCTCACCGGTGGGTAGAACTTTACCAAAGGAGTATCACACAGACACTACCAACATGAGAAAGATCCTCATGCTCTTAGGAAAGCGTGAAAGCAAGAGGTGAATTCGAAGCACAGAGATTTAGTGCTTTTTAAATTACTAGGTTTTAGATGTTTCCCTTTTTCAATACTCAGCTTAAGAAAGTTCAAATCTTACTACTGAAGGTGGTGTCGTATATAAAATAAAATGTACTGAAATATATACGTTCCTTCAAGAGGTACCCACAACTGATACCCCAAACTGTCTTGTTTGCAAAAGGACCAGTGGTCAGTTCATCAACAACCACTCCTTTCCTCCCTACAGTTTCAGAGAAAACTCTAACTGCAGTGACTACTTATGGTGTAGTACTCTTGTTGTCAAGAAAAAATAGGGGAAATACTAGGCTACTTTCAACTTCTTTCAAATACCATTACCTCTTGAGCATTTTTCTATGTCTTCAGAAGACTGCAGCCAAGATGAAATCCTGGAATCATTACTCGAAAAGGAAAATGACAAGTTACCTCCAGCTGACAACGAATTCTGTTTGGTCAAGCTGCCTGCCTGTACCAAAAAAGATAAGCAAATTATTAACGAACAATATTTTAATGTTGTATGCACAGATTTTGACAACCAACTGTTGAGGCCCACAATCAGGGACAAGGACTGATGGCATGAATAACATGGAGGGAAAAAAAGTATATGAACTACACTAGGTGTATAGTCATTGAGCATAATGTGAGGATAACTAATACTAACTGCTGTCCACAAGCTGTGGAAATACTAAAAGGAACCATAAAAAATTGGTAAAAACTAAATTATGAGGAAGGGCAAAGTTCTGCATCAATTAAGTCAACTTAATACAATTAAAGCACCATAACTGAACAGGACCAAAGTTAGACATTCTGTTCCTTCTCCATGGTCCCCAAAGAAGACCCAAAAGTAACTCAAATGTAACATGCACATATTTGTTAAAGCTATTTTGTAGTGAAGAAAGCAAGATCTACTAGATGGTATTTAAAATATTTACTAAAGGTTGTATCACTTCAGCATGGATTTGGCTTGACAAGCCTTAAATACGTGTGTGACTATACACCTCATCTGGGTAAATACTAGCCTTTTACAATGTCTCAGTAAGCATTTTCAAACTTATCTTGTTTTCAGCAGTGCCTACTACCAGATGCTTCAGGAAATGCTGGAAATTCTGCGTAAGAGCTAATTCAGCAATACAATTAAATAGTGACCAATGGGAGAAATTTCTACCCAATACTACTAATAGTAAATTGTGGCCGTTTTCCTCTCTAATGTAACTACAAATAATGGCCATTCAAATGCCTAATTATTTCTAGGCTTTGCTAAACCTTTCATCTTCAATAATGTCTATGACAGGAATTTTTTGTATCTTTAAACAAGGTATTCTTGTTTAAAATTAGTTTTAAAATATTTCATCCTAAATGATGAAATTAATTAAATAATGACTTGACTGGTTATGGGAAAAGCTGACTGAACTGTTTGGCTCTTCTCTAAAGCACACACTTTACAAACTTTGTTACCTCTTGCTCACCTTATATCAAAACTCAAGTAGTACTAGTTTAAATCTAGTCATAGAAAACACCATCTACATCTCAGTCAGTTGCTGTTTACATAGTTGGTCTTTTAAAATTTACAATATAAACTCCAATTTGAGTTGCAGAATAAAATAAAATGCATGTAATGTCATTCAGTACTATATCAATGTATACAGTCAGTATGCTATAGTATTAAGCAGCAATAAGCACATTTATTTTTAAATATACACAGTTCAGCTGTTTTATTCCTACACAAGGCTATATGAGCTTGTTATCTATACATGACCCAAATAATAATCCCAGCATCTTCAACACCATAAATAAACTGAATTTAAAGATAAGCAATTGTATTGGCATTTTGAGAACAAATCCCACACTTGTATCTTCAGAAATCTATCTCATACAATCAATTTTTCCTGAATTCATGTACATGAGGAGCACGAACAGGAGGGAAGAAGGAAGTAGGCATTGCCAAGAAACAGGCACAAGAGAATCTGCATAGCTCCAGTCAGTATAGTTTTGCTTTTGATCAGCATGGCTAAGCTTCAGAATCCAAGCATTCCACATAAACATATGCAGATACATAAACCTACCGCCCGACAACAAACGAACAGATGTGAAAACGGATCAGGTGTTTCTAAAAGCAAATAAAATGCAATGCCAAGTTCACTCAAAATATTTTTCCCAAAATAACTGCTGGATCAATATCAACTAACCTCAAGCTAGGGCTGGTGTATGTTGGCAAACTGCCATATAGCTTCAGCAGAGCTAAGGTGATTAACTGCAGCTTAAGAACTATCCCCTTCTATTTTTCACATGAAAATAAATAGGGCTTCTTTGCAGTGCAAATCTGGATTAATAAATTAGAAGTGAATTAAAGGTTTTCATGCTAAAGAAGAAATAGTTAGTTCTCTGAGAGTGAGCACAGATTTTAGATATGCTGGTCACTGTTTCTGAGAAAGAGCGAGCAAGCGCAGGCATAGAGATACCATGGGGCTTTGCAACGTCCCACTTCTGCCCTTGATATTCTTCTCCCCCGTCTATCCCTGCTGCAGAAAAGAACTACATGGCCGCAAGAGGTTTGCCATTTCTTTGCAGACAGCCTCAGATGAGCAGGCTGTCAGAGCCCAGGGGTGCGGGCACCATGGGAAGCATGCAGACAGCTCTTCGCAGAACAGCCCTGTTACCGCAGGGTGGGTTACTGTTCTTCCAGCTGCCTGCTCGCACACGTCCCCGACCTCTCAGCCACTAGCAAAAAGCTGTTCAGGCACATTGTTGTGTTTGCTAGAACTCATACGCAGTTACAGGACAGTCCCACCAAAGTGAGGAACTGCAGGTATTGGGGAACAAGGCCATGCAGATCATACAGCAATATAGCCAGGGAAAAGAAAACCTCAGACAGGAGGATAACAAAGAGGTGATTGCTGCTTCGGAAACACTTCTGGAGTTGACAGAAACAGAGAGCCATTTCAGTTACAGCAAATAACACAGTATTGCTAGAAAAGACATTATTCTCAAAAGAGATCGCTGGTTCTAGACTGGAGCAGAGGAGCTTCTTTGGGTGAACATCAGCCAGTCAACATGCGGACTGCTTGGGCACAGACATTGTGTTCAGGCACAGAACACAACCACTCTTTCATAAGACTGCATCAAGGAGGTCAGTTACGGTGTCAGGCTGAGCATTTGTCAGCTCATCTGTGAAACCAGAAGTCACAGACTTTACCTAAGGAGAAGTACCCTGCCAACTGGACCCATCCAGACCACATACCCTCCGACAGCACTGTCCTTGGATTGGTCTGAATAACTCTTCTACCTCAGTTAAAGATATAAAGAGTGGCCACAGGTGCTGGCTCTTGGATAATTGTTATATACTCCTCAGTTAAGCACAGATTCATTAATGTAAAAGGGGAGAGGTTTTATTAACCAAAAGATAAATCAAAAAATGGTAAAGAGGAAAAAATAATCTAGTAGAGTGCTCTTCTGTGACCCAGACTAATATTCACCAGCACATACCAGACAAGTGCTGCTATATGTCTCAAAAATTATGAGGATTCCAACTCAATATCCAGTTTTAAAAATCATGATGAAAATATAATTTACTGCATTAAAACAATAAGACAATATTATAAAATTTGACAGCATCATAGAAAAAACTGCATGGGACTAAATCAATAAATAACATCATTTTCCTCTTGACATTTCAGATCATAACTTCAACTCCATCACAAACTTCCATTATGGTCTTTTTACTTCATAAACACAAATCAGACTAATTTAATCCTTGATGAAAGCTCATTATATATAAATCACAGCTATTACCTTTCTACCAGGCGTAGAATCACAAAAACCAGGGACAGAGTCCGCAGTAGTAGACACAGGGAAGAAAAGATTATTGACGTCATGAGGAAACATGGAGATTTCGTTCTGACGGTACATTCTGTGATGACGAAGTTTTGCTACCCATTCATCAAACAGCTCCTGAGATTTCACCTACACAAAAATTCAGGGTTTATAACATTCTAATTCAAAACCCCATTAGCCAGCTAGCCTGGCTGACCTGAGTTGGCAAAACATCAGGAACTTTTTTCTGATGATTCTCCTACTAAAATGCATGCTGTATGAGCTTAAACATGACAGAAACTAAATCACAGGATAAAGTCAAGAAAGAGAGAAACTTCAAGAGTGTACTTATGGCTTTCAATGCAAAACAATACTTGGCAACTTCTAGATGGGAAAAAACACCCCAACACAATAAAAATAATAATAGAAAAATTTAATTTGTCATTTCTTAATTGCCATTTTTAAGTTTGAGTCAAGGTTTAACTAGACACAAGGATAAATTTGATTTTGGTGATGTATTTTAAAACAATTTATTCCACAATGATAAATCTACACATTTGACTGTGGAAAATACTTCTTATAGGTAAGACGAAGAACAAGACACAACTTCTAAAAATAAAAGCCGTTGGGTCACAAGTTGTGCAACCCTTTGCTGAAAGAAGTGCTGGGGGAAAAGAGTGCTGCTAAACATGAAGCATCTTCAAAGTTTCTATTTAGAATAGGGTTACTGACTCTGGAACAGTACAATAAGGCCTCACAAGTTATAAAGTGTAAACTAGTCTGCTGACGCTAAAAGATAAGTTATTAGTGTAACTAACTGACCTCCTGCTATTAATAAAAACCCCGTAAGGTCTCCACCATACACAGCTAATGTTGTTATTTTGGGAGCAAGCGTTATAACGATCTTAAAGACGTACCTTCAGATGGTATATCTGCTCTTCTGTATCCAAATCTATACATTTTGTAGATTTCTTTACAGACATGACAGAAAGTCCCACATCAATACAGCCATGAAGCTTCCCTCTCTCTATCTGCAAAAACGTAAAAGGAATACAATCACTCCAGAATAAAGCGAAAGTATAAATATTACCTGCTGAAGCCATCATTTTCCCCCCTTCAACCTATTGTTTAGAACTGCTGAAACTCTATTTCCCACTGCCAACAATAGAGAATTACTGTTATTTTGGGTAAAATAGTGTTGTTACCTTATAATGGCCTTAAAGGGTTTAAGATCACTTACATCAGCTTGGCATTTAGAATACTTCAAAATCCCTCTGTCCAAAAAGAAGTATCTCTGTAACCAGAAATGCAGGGAATTAAAAACAAAAAAAACACCCCAAAACCTCCCAAACAAAAAACCCCACAATCCCTCCCCATCCCTATCCCTTTGGAGAACACTTTCTCTACTCTTAATTAACCTTTTTGCCGCAAAACCACAGCAAGCAGGTCCCACTGACATGGCATCAGGCTTTCAGATACACATTCCCTCCCTACCTTGTGCCAGCCCTTCAAAGGCCATTTCCTCTTTTTCAGCAAGCAGCCCTCCTGCTTCTGTGGCTCCTGGGTACAATTCATTGCTCCTCGGAGTCCTTCTACAATTTCCCAGCTGTCCTGCTTAAACAAAAAATCTAAATCTATATCTTACTTCTTCCAAAGAACAGAATTGTTAAGAGATTCAAGAGGATGAAGACTATAAGTAAAAAACCAAAACAAATGATGCCGAAGTGTAGCCTTAGCTCCATCTTTACACTTTATTAGGTGTCTTCCAAGAGTCAAGACTCTTTTTTGAAAGAAACAATACAAACTAAAAAAATACTGTTTTTATGATACCATGCTTCATTGAATGTATGTGCTTACCAGAATTTTATATGTCTATTTTTCTGTACATACACACAGTGTATAGCCACAGCCTAGTCACAATTTAGCAGAAGCAACCTTCTGCCATCACAGGCAGAAACAGCCTGCACTAAAATGGTATGTTCTGTAGGTTATGAGGCAGAAATAAGAGACATTGAAAATTAAGATCTTTTCTAGAAAACTCTTTTGCCTATGTTGAGTAAACTCAAGGTTTTGTGTTTGGTGTGAACTGCAGCCACCCTAAAGTAAAAATAATAAAATAAAAACAAATTTAAAAGCCAAGGAAGTAACTAAAGTACTATGAGGAATATGACATAAAGGCAGAGTACGAGAAAAATTAAAACCTGATACACCTCTAATTAAAAGAGGATCTCCCTTTTTTTGCCATCAGGAACTCTGATATCCAAGATCCTGAAGCAATATAACAGAGAATAGAATAAATCTCATAGTATTTTTACAGTTGTTCTTTATGGAATGACTGCTAATGACAATGTAACATGCGTTTCAAGACTTCTCATCAGAGAACTCATGATTTATTCCCAGTTACCATAAGATTTGGAAGATCTAGAATTATGAACAACTACTCACAGGAAATGGCATGTGCTAGTACCATCCTCATATATTTGAAAAAGACAAAGAACACTTCAACGTATAGAATTTAATGACAAAAAGGGCTAGTACGAAACACTTTGGGGAAAACAGAAGTATGC
Source organism: Eurypyga helias (assembly GCF_000690775.1). NCBI lineage: Eukaryota > Metazoa > Chordata > Aves > Eurypygiformes > Eurypygidae > Eurypyga > Eurypyga helias. The sequence goes on from NW_010236384.1 coordinate 24,169, forward strand.
AAAACAGGTAAGTACTTGTCTTCCCTGAAAGATACATAGGGAAGAATTCTCAAAAAGAACCTGACTGACTCAAAAAAACTTTAAAACAAAACGAAACAAAAATCAGCAAAAGTGGTAGTTGGGCTGTACTGGGTTTGTGTGGCAAGGTTGGGTGTGTGTACAGTGGTGGCTTCTGTGGGAAGCTGCTAGAAGCTTCCCCCACGCCTGACAGAGCCAATGCCAGCCGGCGCTGGCCAAGGCCAAGCCCACCAGCGATGGTGGCAGCACCTCAGGGACACTGTGTTTGAGAAGGCAAAAAAACCCCAAAACTGAGCAATTGCAGCCAGAGAGAGGAGTGAGAATATGTGAAAGAAACAACTCTGCAGATCCCAAGGTCAATGGAGAAGGAGGAGGCGCTTCAGGTGACAGAGCAGAGATTCCCTGTCAGCCCATGGTGAGAGGGCCGGCTGTGCCTCTGGAGCCATGGAGCGTCACGGGGGAGCAGAGACCCACCTGCAGCTCAGGGAGGACCCCACACCGGAGCAGGGGGCTAACCGAAGGGCGTTGTGACCCTATGGGAAGCCTGTGCTGGATCAGGCTGCTTCGGAAGGACTGCACCCCTTGGAAGGGACCCACGCTGGAGCAGCTCATGCAGAACTGCAGTCCATGGGATGGACTCACATTGGAGAAGTCCATGCAGTGCTGTCTCCTGTGGGACAGACCCCACCCTGGAGCAGGGGCAGAGTGTGAGGAGTCCTCCCCTGAGGAGGAAGGAGCAGCAGATACAACATATGATGGACTGACCACAAATCCCTGTCCCCTTGCACCACCTGCAGGGAAGGAGGTAGAGAAACTGGGAGCAAAGCTGAGCCCAGGAAGGGGCGGGGGGGGGAGGTGGTTTTAGGATTTGGCTTTATTCCTCATTATCCTACTCTGATTTGACTGGAGTTAAATTATTTTTTCCCCAAGTCAAGTCTGTTTTGCCCGTGACCATAACTGGTGAGTGATCCCTCCCTGTTCTTGTCTCAACCCATGAGCCACTGGTAATATTTTCTCTCCCCTGTCCAGCTAAGGAGGAAAGTGATAGAGCAGCCTTCGTGGTGGCCTCCAGCCAGGGTCAACCCACCAAATGTGCTCATTTATCCATCTCTGGAATCCTTAAAATTCACCCTTAGAAACCTAGAAAAAATTGCACCAGGTGATACGCTCATTACTTGAGTAAGAAGGCATAATGGCAAACCATCTTCAAAAAGACATTGCTTAAACAGCTTTAGGAATGTGATCTCTTATTCCACCACATTACTGGCAGCACTCTGCTATTTTGTTATTATCTTCCTTGCACTGCATTCCATGGAACAAATGGGAAAGCTGCTCCACTTCCCTGGCTTGAGTTCACTCTGGCAGCACCACCCAACAGCCTGCAAGCAGCAGAACTGTGGGGTTCAGAAGCTCCCGTCGTTCAACACCCTATAGGCCACCCAAAGATGTTCTATTACCTGAAGGCAAGCCAAAACTGCAGCTGTCCTAACTCAAACTGTTATCATGGCACCCGTTTTGTGCCCCTACAGGTTTGCATTTTATTCTTGTCAGTTTTGTAACAAATAGCTTCTTTGCTCCTTTCGGTTTGAGAGGTATTTTGACAGCTGCTCAGATACCATTATTTCTAACCAACGACCATGAAATCATATTTTTGCTACTGAAAACCAGAAGTTACGCTCCATATTCTTTATTTTTTATATTTACAACCTTGGGACTCACTTAAAATTCTCAATAATCATGAACCTTTTCCAGCTTTGGGGTAAATTACTAAGCTATCCCATCAGGGGACAGAGCATTTACTCATGGACATCGTGAGCTAGTGAAGGGAGTGCAGAAGGCTGCCAGCACACCAGCCTAACACCAGCCGCAGCAGCGCAGGCTCTGCTGCTGCTGGAGACCAACAGCACTGGTCTTTCACAGGAGGAAGCCGGCAGAGAATGAGGCTGGGAGCCAGCCTGTGCCCATGCAAGGACAACCAGCTACAGCTTGCTAGCTGCAGTCTGACAGGTAGTCAAGCACCAAGGCAGCTCTAAGCCTCCACAAGGCTTGGGACTGTTACTTGAATAAGTTGCGCTCTGTCATAATATCATTAAACATAGTGTAATGCTGCAATTTACATTAACTAACAGCTGAACTTACTGCTGCTTAAATGCCCACCTGAGGATAAAATCTCATCTCTGCAGAAAATATGATCTACTAAATGAGCCAATACAAAAAATAATCTTGACATTAGCTGATTTCAAACTGGGGACTTGGAAAAAGGTAAACAGTTTAAAAAGTGAGAAACCTGATGGAACTAGTGAAAGATGATTCTAATTAAGAACTACCAGGAGCATCTGCAAGATTAAGAAAAATGCTGTGTTTATGTTTTTATTTTTCTTCTCGAAATTAGCCAGAAAAGCTTAAAAGCTGTTTTGCCTGATTACTAAGCAAACTATTTCCCTTGCCTTAGCCAAAATATATTTAACTGCAGTACTCAAACACTTAACTTTTCCACTGAAAATTAACCTGATAGCAGTCAAGACTAGTGAACAGCAGATCCTTTCCAATATTGCAGTGTTATGCCTAATGAAGCAACATTCTTGAACTTTGGACCAAGCTCTCACAGGCTTTGGTTAAGCTTACACACAGTGTATCGTTGATAGAGTCGTCTGCTTGCAGGAGAAAAGCAGAAATTTGAGCACAATCAAAAAAACCACAAGAATTCAGATTCACCTTTCTACAAAAAGAAAGGGACTGCTGAGGTGAGACAGCCCCATGCTACCTTGGGCATACAAGGCGAAGAGAAGGAAGCAGCTGAGAAATAGCTCAGCCAATTGCACCCATCTGAAATACACATGGTGTCACACAGTTTTAGTAAAACTTTTAAATACAGAGCACATCCTGGCCTGCATTACAACTCAGATTCTGTCTGGGTCTCTCCTGCAGTCCCAGCACAAGGTGTTTCCCACATTCCTGTGGGACAGCCCCATTTCTCACTGTTGTTCTGGTCTGTGAGGTGGCCAAGAAAGTGCCTCCACAGTTAAAAAGTGTGAAACTTGGAAGAAAAGATGAAGTGGGAGTCCTTCTTTCCACTGACCAGGCCCAATGGCCTGCCAAATCTCAGATGAAGGCAAATCTCTTACATTTCTGCCCTGGGAACCTCACACTTCAATTGCAAGCTTTACGTAAGGGTAGTTTTAGTTGAATGAAAAATGGATCATTTTAAAAGCACAAGACTATTTAAGCAACTAAGTTACCCAAGGAAGGCAAGGAGTAGCCTTGCTATTCAGAGAATTGAAAGTCTGGGGAACTGCTGGATGTATGCATAGTCCAACACTGCAGTAACAGCATCTGGTGCACTTCCACATACCATTCCATGGTCCAGAAAGTCCCACCTTTTCCCACCTGAATACCCAAACTCTCCCATTTTTCAAAACACTGTTTCTGTGACTCGTTTTGGATCTGTTTGCTCTTGATCCAAACCCTACAGGATCTTGATTGGTATTTTGTTTTGCGAGAGACCTGACATCTCATTCAATGAGGAAAGAGCGCCAGTTGGCTGTTGCTGGGAGCAGCTGCAGAAGCAAAGGAAAACTGCTTATTCTCTAAAATGAAGGCAAATGAATCGGGCTAGTTGGTTATCGTCTGCTCTCATCTGGCTGAAATAACAGAGGGGCAAATTGGAGACGCAGGATTTCCTGAAAGCTACTGGAAGCATTCAGATTATACTCCATTTTGCTGATCCTTATCCCACAACACAGAACTGAAAGATACCCCAAACCACAGCGCTACATTAAAAAAAAAAAACACCAAACACAACCAACCAACCATGCCCCCTGCCCGAAACCCCCAGATGAACGGCATTAACAATTCTAGTGCAACCCTGATGCCCAGATTGGTAATGTTTTAAGGTTATGGTACTCCAAAAGATTTTGTGTCATTATGGGCCAATATCTGCACAGAATGATCAACGCTGCATTTGCTGCCCAGCCAAACATTTTGCTTGAGGTTGGGGGAAGGAGGAACACACTCTTGAGTTTCCTGAGGTCCAGAGGTGCTCATTTCAGTTCATCACTGGAAATTCACCCTGTAATTGTTACTTGGCTTATACCTGTTCTGTGGCCAAGGAGAAAAAAAAAAAAGCATACACTTTGGTCTTCACAGAGAAGTCTGCGAATAGGTAAATGTAGCCTTTATTTAATAAAATAAAACCCTCCTCATTTTCTACAATATTCTGTACCATACAGCTCCTCAAGGTGAATTATTTCGGGAGAAAGAATGAAGTAATGAGTTTGAATGGCTCTCAGATCAATGCTTGGCACTTGCAGCTCCCTGAATGAAAGAGATGACAGTGCCAGACTTTCTTCCAGCGTAAAATGCAGTCAGTTGTACCGAATATTTTAAAGCGCCAAAAATAGCAACTCGCTTTGTGGAAGATAAGGGTTGGCATCAGCTGCAACTAAAGCATTTGTTACGGTTCATAAAATTGGCAGAAATTATTTAATTTTCTTTTTTAGAACATGAGTCTTTTTAAGCAGCATTCCTGACATAAAGCTTTTCCTCAATGAATCTATTTTAAAAGTTAGTTAACATATTAGACGTAAAAATAGCTAACACAATATACCTTCTTTTGATCACAGGTCAATTTACATTTAGAGAAGAACACCACCAGTTTTCCTTCCTTACGAAACACGGTTTGAGTTGTGGCTTTGTGGAAGAGATCCTTTTCCATGACTGAACGAGAAAAGCAGAGAAGTGGGACAAGGCAGTAGCCTCCAACCTGCTACGGGGCTTTAAGGTGAAGGTGAACTTAGTGTTAGCATCTTCAGCTGACACTGCAAATGTGCTGTATCTGGCAGAAAAAGGGCACCAAGTTTAGCAAAGAAGGAGCCTCTCCAAGTCCCGCAGCCCTGCTTAAGTCAACTCTTTTGGCACAGTGGCTCATCTTCTGCATCACAGGGCTCTACTTACACTCTACACCACTGACACATGTTGCTCTGCAGGGAGCAATAACTACACTTTAGCAGCACAGTATTATTTGGTGCTAGTGTGTACCTGCAACAAGGTCTGTGCCTAGGAAATCAGAGAGCCTCATAACTCAGATCCCACCATTTTGGGGGGAAAGACATATGAGCTGTCCAGGTCCCTTCCCCTGCACATTTCACAGTTTCTTTCTGCTTCATCAGATTAAAAGAACTGCTGTGTCAGATCAGCAACACAGAGAAAAGCACCTGCCAGACAGATCTGTAGTGAACCTGCAAGCAATGAGCCTAGCTCTGAAAGTCCCGAAGAGGTGCAAGTGTTAGAAGGAGGAATAAGAAGCCCCCCATGGAGCTGGAAGATGAAAGAATATCAAAATCATAGTACTTCATTCCCTAAATTGCACAGCATATGGCAAAATTATTTAAACTTTCATGATACCATTAATAAAAAAGTATCAGTAACAGTGTTACATTGAACTCTTCTACCAGGGCTTTGGGGAAAAAAAAAAATCTGTAGTACTTTTAAGATTAGGGTTTTTTAAATAGATTTATAGAACTTTAGATTGTTGCTGTTTTCTTAACAGAATGCTGTCATTCAAACTAACATGCAGATGAAAAGGGCAAATTAAATAACACTCAGACAGTGGCATCACTCATCCCCAGTCTTGTCACCCCCCAGTAGGTGGGTATTAGTAGGGATTGACTGTGATGCTCCAATTTACCAATCCAAGAGGCTGAGTGAGAAAAGAAACAATTAATATATAAACAAAACTGCCTGGTCAGGTATGACAAGAAATCCTCTGTGGGAAGGGTGGAGGCAAAGGGACAGAACACAAGAAAGATCTCAACATCCTCACTGCCCAGACCAACAATTTAGGTTTTATAATATACACTATACAGTTCAGACCACTAAGAGAGGGCCTATCTAGCAAGGTAGAGATACAATCTGTAAGACCAAGAGCCTTTTGGGGAGCAGGAAAAGGGGAAAGATATCCATTTCTCAATCAAAGGACTTCTGTGTCAAGGCCAGTAAGTCTTGCAGAGTACTGCCTCTGTTAGACCTAAAGGTCCCTCTTTCCACATGCAGCACATAGGAGTATATCCAACGAAACATTCACTGAAATGTGCTACTGCCACAAACTGTAATTAACAAATAAGTTAAAAAAACATAAGGGAAAATGACCCAACAAGGTATTTTCAAGTAAATATGCAGAACGCATACTGCACAGGATATTTAAATCTTTGTTTTCCCCAGCAAAACTGTTCTGTAAGTTGCAAGACAACTTCAGTGTGGAAAAAACAGCCATGTGAAAAACATCAGAGAACTGAGGAAAGAAGAGTCAAGCACACAGACACCGACAATTCTGAATGAAACTGTAATTTAGAATGATGTTGTTTTTCATTCTAAATTTTGCTACTGTGAATTAAGGCCTCTAGATCACTTCAGCAGATGCAAAGTTATAGGATAAGGTAGAAAGCTACTTCACTTGGTAAAGAAGGAAACAAGAGTATTAAAGTATTCCTTACAAACATTAGTAGTCTCTATTTAAAAATAAAAATATCAGGAAGACCATTGGACCCTTAAAAAGCAAATGCAATTTCTGAAAAACATGTTTCTAAATTTTCAGACTATATAGAAAAAGCAAGTAATCAGAGCTTTTAGCCAAGCTTAGTGATCACTTCCCAGCATGTAACAAGTCACACAAACTCCCCAACCTCCATGGGATTGCCTCAATCATTACAACCCCCTGAAAACATGGACAATCGGTCAACTCATGTACGTTTCCTAGATACAAAAGTACACGGTTACTGACTTGGTATTGCAATGACTGACCATGAAAAGATTAATACTGAAACACTGATCAAAGTGGAGATACTTATCACAGTGCCCCATATTATCACGAAGAAATATCGAGTGTATCACCCTTCAGTATACATTGGGAAACACCCTACTTCATACCTCCATTTAACGTGACCTGATAGGCATATGAGGCCATTACAGTCTGCCTGACTGTAAGGAATGAGCATGGATGTACCAGGAATACAAGCAAAACACCAAGTTGCATCTCTCACCTCGGTCAGGTACACCTTGCATTTTTGTACAAGGAGCAAAGACTAAAAAAAAATTGGGGATTGACAAGATGACATTAAACATTACTATTATTCCTTTTTCCCAAAGAGAGCAGGTGAGAATAAAACGGCTAAGAAATCGGACCTGCTAACCATAGTATCAAGAGCCTGAGCTAGCCAACAGATTGGAACATGTTAAATGGCAGTCAGCGAAGTTCTTGCAGAAATTGCCTCCCACAAGCATGGTTACTTATACTGGCTGCGTAACACACCAGTGGATTTAGTCATGCTCATGTAAATCTTATTAAGTCATACATGATAACGCGTGATAGACATGAACCGTTGAAACAGACAATACCAAATGTTTTAAATTACAGTTTTTAAAAGTAATCTCATACCGAGGACATAAATAACAACGTTGCAGGAAAACAAAAAAGGCATCCTGAAAGCAAGGATCTCTTTGCTCGGTCTGCTAGAAATGCACAGCTTTCCTTACAAGCACAGCACTTCAGAAGGCATAAACTGTTCAGAGATTTATCAGCCTTGCCAACTCTATGAACAGGGCCAGAAGTCCCAGAAAAGCAGGTGCTATTTCAAAACACAGCTGAGGTCTCCAAAGCTTTTGGGGGATTTGGATGCCTAGTAATTAATATTTCAACCCGAGGCAGCTTCAAGAGCTCCACCAAGCCAGCATCTGTACAAACACAAGTTTATGTTGAGCACATGGCTCATGATTTTGTAAGCATGGACCGAGCGTGTTGAAGTTTCTCAGTGTGGCCGCAGGTCAATGTTTCTTGCCCACAAACAAAAGCTGTCTTCTTGAGTCTCACTTGCCAGGTACAAACACTCACAGACATGTCTTTTAAAACGGTAAGGTTTAAAGAATAGCATCATCTCTGCAGAGGACAAAGCACACTTTGCATTAGGCACCCTGTTACACAGATACTTATTAACTACAGTTCTGCCGCAACAGCCAGCACACACAGGCATTCACTGGCACTTTTTCTTTGTCAAAGAGGCCCTACATCCAGTTTCAGAAAAACATGTTCTCTTTCAGACATGCACACATGCCCTTCCCTGGTGGAGCAGTTACACAATATTCTACCACAAAAGCTGTATCCTACAGGGAAGATTAGGAACTGCAGGATCAAACCACTGAGAGCAAGCCTCTACAGCAGCAATACTTCACTATAAAGACACCATACAGTGTGACAGAGATTCAAATTCCCTGTTAGCACTCCACTTTTACCAGTGCCTGCTCTTCAGTAATGTGCGTTTATTGCATTTGACTCAAAACAAGATGCTGCTACCAACAAAGAAAAGAGAGTAAGGAAAACAAAGAAGTGAGGAAATAAGCCAAGCAAGCAACAGGAAAACAGACTTTAAGAGATTTGCCAATACTCAAGAGCAAAAGTTAACAGCCAATCTTACTAATGCTTTCAGTTGGGTTAGGAAAGTTTGCATTACCTGTCGACTTCCCTGCTTGGAGGAGCAGCTGCTTGTGCTTCTTGAAGGGGACAACATTTTCTGGGATACACCAAAGCTTTTTTCTTCACTCATGATCCAATACCATTTGTTTCATATAAGCTCACTTAGAACACCATTAAAAGGTAATTTAGAAAATGTGGTGGAAGACTCCTGAGAGAAATGCAGAACTCATCCTTTACCCAAATGCAGCCAAGAGGCATGATCTGCATCCCATGGAAATTCCTAAAAGGGAAAAGAAAAACAAAAAGCCAAGTGATCAGATGCCGTCTGTCTCTTCCTGCCATCCCGTAGCATGAGGTACAGTAATGCAGTCACATTATTAGAAATTAAATCCACAATCACTCTAAGATAAATTTTCAAGTCTCAAACAGGAACAACATGAATTTTGGATCCTAAATGCATGCTTTAAGTGTCATTATTTAATCAGAGGACAAAGTAAGGTATCAAGCATCTTTTTAAGAATTTAAATTCATTTTTAAAAGACAAATAAATACACACATAGGGTATAATAAATATCTATATAAAACCAACCAAGACACCCTCAAAATGAGAAGAAAGCATCTAATAAAATATTTCACACAAAGGATGGTGACTAATCAAAAAAATACCTCTTTTTCTAAGTTCCTTGATAATTTAAATGAGCAAGCATGGCTTCAGGTTGCAAGGGAAAAAAACAAACCACCTCTCTGTATTAAAGAGCAATACATAAAAGTTGTGAACATGCAAACTCAGCTGCACAGAGCTGTGCACGACCACTCTTACCTCGAATCAGAAAGTTGTAACTATTATCACGAGTTGTCTCAGTCAGTGACTGGAAGAATAATTAACAGTCTGTTTAATAACAGTGCTGTTTGCAACATATGCAAATAAAAGCCATGCCAGAAACTCCCAATATCGGATTTCCAGTGCGGGCAAGAGTTGTCATGGTAACTGCATATTTAAAAAACAAAACCAAAACAAAACAGAGGACATAACAAAAGGGTGATGCTTTCCAAAACTTGGGGTGGCAGAGGAGCTTTGTGAACTGTGGGTCACTTCAGGTTTTATTGTCTGGGGCAAGGAATTTGCGTTTTAGGAAGAGTGCAAGAACCACCCCTGAGGAAGGAAAGGAAGTTTCCACAAAAAGAGGGGAAATTTCATTGCTGAAACTGGGAGGCACTACTTCACAAGCCCCTTGCTTGCACTGTCACAACAGTCCTGAACTGGGCTTGCCGGCTATTGAAGTTTGCCACTCATCATTTCTTGAAGAGGTTCAAAACCCTAATCGATAGAAGCAGCATTTTGACACCCCTAGTAAAACACTTTGTGTTTTTTGGAATTTCTTTCCTTTATGGGGTTTGTGTGGCAGAGTTTTGGTAGCATGGGAGCAGCTACAGAGTGGCTCCTGTGAGAAGCTGACAGAAGCTTCCCTGGCTCCAACTTGGACCTGCCTCTGGCCAAGGCCTTGTGCATGGTTTTTACACTGAAATTACTACTGAGATTAGGAATAGTGCATCTTGGAACATGGAAACCAAACCCCTTTTGGATGAACTGTGCTCCACAGCACCAGACTACAGCTAGTCCTGACTAGTCCCATCCTGCTGTAGATGTTGGGTCCTCACTTTTAACTGATCCACTACAAAGAGCCACTTTCACCGCATTGCTTTACTTGCTTACACTGATATGATCTAGACATGGACTTACGCCACCTAACTAAGTACTTAAGATCTCCTAGGGCAATATCATTTGTCCTTTTCAAAACAAAAAGAGAGGGACAGGCACTTTTCCAAAATTCAAATAAGCTGAAGGTGACTCAGACACCAAACCAAAGGTGCTTAAACGAGGGGCAGGAGACAGGTGGGGTAAATCTGACAGAGAACACCTGAAATATTTTTTCTTTTTTTTTTGCCAAATCAAGCTTTTCAATACTCCTTTATTCCTTCAATTTAACTTACTACCTGGGCTGAAGAAAAGGCTTCAGTTATCAGACCTGAAGAAGACAGGAGTGATGTGTGTCCTCTCTACAAAGTGTGCTATTATTATTTTATTGGTGTTTCTCCGTAATATAACTGATTACCTTGAGACTTCCAGATCTGAACATGAAAGTGTGTATGAATAATGAACATGGCCCCAACTCATCTGTGAAAATTGCAGCATGCTCCAGCAACTACTCTGTGCTCCTTTTTTAAAACTGTCTTCAGGTGCAGGCATGAAAAAGAACACTGTTGTTGCCCTTCAACAATAACCCACTTAGGCTTCCAGGAAGGTGTGAAAACACTGATCCTGCATCCCAAACTGACCGTCATATTCTGGCTGCCAGCAGCAGTGACTGGGCCTCTCTAGGGCATCTGATATTTTTATATTACCTGTGGAACTTAAGGCTACCCAGGTACAAGAGCAATTACAACTTTGAAGCAGGCATAAAAATCAGTATTATGCCAACTAAGAAAAGATGTAGCAAAAAATTTTGTTTTGAGGGCCTCGTGACCCAGTAACTTCAGGTTCAATACATTTTGCTACTCCCCGTGTCACAGGATGGCCTCAGAACCATGATTTTGCCCACCTTTCCTCTGGTGCCTCTTTCCTCCACAGTGCCACTTACTTTGGTCTATTTCAGAAAGACAAAGGTGTGAGGCTGAAGCAAATACAAATAAATTTAGGCCAGGAATTTTCACAAGTGCTAAGTATTGGCCTAATTTTTCGCTATCAAGTCAACAGCAGCAAAAGTAGGCCAAGAGACTACTTTTGCAAATGACCTCGCCAGGTGCATTTTAAAGCATTAAGAATACACAAGTATCAAATATTATTTATAGCTACTACATCCTAAACCCATAAACAGCACTTATCTCTACTTATCATCTGTTACTAAGAGCCTTATCATTCTACATCAGTTAAAGGTAATGTAAACATATGATAATATGTACAACAGGAAGACCTATTTTTAAAAAAAAGTACTGTCCCAAGTTGTCCTCAAACCTTTAAAACTGCATGAGTTCAAAGCAGCTCCTCAGTATCACAGTTCGTCTTGCAACTCTCAAAGCAATTAGCTTAGAGCAAACTCCCAAGTTTTTCCACAACTCACAATAGAAGAAAGGCAGAAATTTAGAAAAAAAAAATTTGAAAACTGCAATAAAAAAAAATCAACATTATGCAATTATTTTTGTCATGGCTTTGGAAGAAAAACAAAGCCCTAACAGCTGCTTCAGAACTGATTCAGCAGTGAAAGAATACTGGGGAGAGACTCTGAGCTGCAAAACTGGAAGCGCACATCTCATTCTGTAAGGGTAGTCAATTAAGGTTTTGTGGGTAGAAGAATAGGAACAACAGACAGGCTGATGAGAGTCATGTGGACACAGCAAGCACAGGACTGAGCAATCCAAATCAGAGTTGCAAAGCAGCTTTGAGTGACTTCCACAGAATTAAAAAAGAATCCGTGCTGAAAGCTTTTCTCTGTAGTTATTATTTAGATTCACTCACATCCATTTAGATAAACAACAGCCTTTTCCAAGTAATGCTTTCACAGTTTTCTCTGTTATACTTCAGATTGTCAGCTTTAATCTATCCCGGTGTCTCACCTGGCTCACAAAAGGAAACAATTATTTGTAGACTACAGATATGCCATGTACACCTACTGGAGGTGTCTTTCTGAGGAGGCTATTAGCTGTTCCTGAATTAGTCCAAGATTCATGCTACTGAAGGACTAAGCACAGAAATACTGTCCTGTTGCTAGCTATTCTCTTTACAGAAGGAAACTTGCAGAAACAAACATAAATAGTTTAAAACAACGAAGTTATTAATACTATCCCTGAAAGCAAAGTTCAAACAGCTTAGAGAGACTAACAATAAGTATTTCAGAACTGCCTTCAGAAAGGTGCTGTCTCTCGACATCATCCAAATCACAGCCTCTGCTGAGCAGACGATTTCGTTAGCCATGGACACACCACTCTCGTGAAGAAACAGTTCCATTTGGCCCACCTCCTTAAGGAGACTAGTGTGGTAATTAAATCATACTTTTTCAGTGTCCCAAAAGGAGAAAATGTAGTTCAAACAAAACTCTCCTAATTGTCTAATCATCAGAGACACAGAATGGGAAAGGGAAAAAGCTAGACAGACAACAAGCATACTGCATTTAACACCAGATTACTTTTCACGTAAAACATTCCTCACTTGATGAAAGAAAATCCCGTATATTCCAGTGTACAGAAAGCAAAAAAAAACCCCCACCAAACAAAAAACCAGAAACAATCCAGTAGAATGCAGCCCAAGAAAGACTTCAAAGAAGAACATGCTTCAACATCAAGTCTAGTCAGACTCTCACCAAGCAAAGCAAGTATCTGCTGTTTTGCTAACCCTTGGGGCAAATCATTCAATCCTTCTATTAGAAAATTCTTATAAATTTAGAAATAGGTCACTTGGCATCCTGAAATGTAAGTATATATAAAAATACCACCTTTCCCTCACATCCACCACAGAAACTAATACTGCGTGCAACATGATTCATTTTAAATGCGTAATCTTGACACTGTTTCCACCCCCCCAGATCCGCAATAGATTACACTTACATAAACGAACTGGCTGGGTATATACTCTAGATAGATATGTTAAATATCTTGGTGAGTAGCAATATAGAAAATATATGCAGTAATGGCTATATTATTATGGTAATTAGTCAGCTGTCATACCCCCTTTTCCACCCAACTTTTAATTGCAGTCGAGAATCCTAATAGGACTGACCTAGCTCGCAGTCAGGTCTTAAATAATTAATAACGCTCCTTCTCCCTCTGCCCCTTTCGGAAGGAGCCTTGCCTAGGGACAGCCTACCAGCTCAGGGCTCTCTAGCAGGAGCTCCCAGACTGAGCGGGGTCCCCCATGCCCCCTCCAGACCTTGGCGTCCGTCTCACACACTTGACTGAGTCCAGAAGCTGGGGGACTGTAGGAAGTAGTTTGTGACCCAGAAACTGAGGGAATTCACCATCTCCCTGTCAAGAGGATGGAGCCTTCCCTGCGCTCGATTAATAAAGCAGCAGTGGGTCTGTTTGCATTGGAAGTGCCATTTATCTAGGGGAATACCTTACAAGTGAATAGACAAAGGATGATCGAGCAACAGAGAACAGAAAAAGGCTCATTATCATGGGCAGTAAGGAAAGTAACAGGCACATGGTATCATTTTACAGTCTGTGCTAAAAACCTTGGAAAGGCCCATCTGTTCATGATAACATCCCAGAGTTGGTATGAGTGGAAACATTACCATTAGAGCTTTGGCACGAGCTTGGTTGCTTTTCATTTTTCTGCTATCTGTTACTATTTAAAGCTTTGCTTTGTTCACTAAGATACTCCACTACACCCCAAGGCTTATTCCTTTTTAAAGCTGCACTCATTACTGCTGAAATGTTGCTGAAATACAGACTGTTTTCCTAGATTCAGTTTTGATAGGCACAATGTTAGTTCTGGAAGTCAGTGCCTTCTTGCAGAAATACCTGTCACTCTGCCAAGATGTAGTAATTCAAGATCTTAAGACAGTGGTGCCTGTACATGATGAAAGAGACATCACTTTCCTGTCAAACCATTGAAGGCATCCATGTAACCTTGAACCAGACTGTCTTTTTGTGACTTGATAAGCTGCGTAATGCCATGAGATGCGTAAATCTACCAAGGCTGATTATCAAGCAATATGTTTTATCAAACAAGCAGACAGTTAGTTTAACTATGGAAAAACATCCAAACTCAATGACCTGTGGTTTCACGTAGAACAGCAAATAGGACTACTGAAGAGTTTTGGTGGCCCAGGAATGATCCTCACCCAAGTCTGAAGAAAAACATCATGGGGTATGTATGAACAGCAAACAACACGGAGATCCCTTCTCTCATACAGGAAACCTAGACATGTTCATTAAAGAGCGGCAGGATCCAACAAGCCTGCTTTGTCCTCTTTGAGGCAGTGCTTCAGTTTTCACACTTTGGCATCATCTACTTTCTTTAAACTCCCCGTCCCGACCCCACACTAAAAAGCTAGGGTCCCCCTCCCAGACATGGTTTTCCATGATACACTGGAGTTGTTGTGTATCTCTTGTGTATGTCACTTAATTTCTAGAAGAGAAAAGGTACAAAGGAAACACCACTTCCCTCTGAGAATGTTTCTCCTTTTTAAGCAGGCTTATTAGCTCAAAATTTAAATCTCATTAACTTTAATGACCATGGTAACAAGATTCAGTTTTTCGTAGGATACACGGAATTTCATTTACGCACTTATGAAGCGTAATGACCATGAGTTCTGAAAATGTCTCATTTCCTCTTGATCGACTTATGGTATATTTAGAGGCTTCTGGCTCTAAGCCCATTCCAGTACACCTTTTACAGTCTACTGTACAACGTTTGTATTTCTAACTGCACACAGAGCTACAGCTTTCTTTTAAATGTTATGCAGATTATTTCTTCACAGAAGGTCTTTCATATTAAGATAGCTTGAAACCTCAAAAGAGGTGTGTAGTAGTTGTTAGCACATCAGTGTTAACCCTTTCTAACATCATCTTAGGCTAGAGGCCACAAACTTCCCAACAACGCATTTCTGAACATGTCATGTGTGAATAAGCATTGACACTTCAGAGGTGTGTTGCAGGAAACAGCATGAACAAAGTACACTGAGGACAATTAGTACTACAAGTGCTAAGTACTTTTGTAGCTTCCAATTAAAAAATACAAATATAAAGAAAAAGTGTACACAATTGTTTTGCTTTGAAATAAAATTTGAAGATGTTTTTGCTTCGAAACACGTATCGTACACTTAGGACAATGCAGATGGAGTGAAACACACTCTTGGAAGAGTCTGCATCATGGTTGGTCTTAAATCCATTCATATTTATGACTGTAATGAACACCTTGACAATGGGAAGGAGGTTCCATGGATCAGGTTTTCTGCAATACTATCCTCATGGCATGGGATAAAGATGAACTGAAAGAGACCTAGAAGCAGAGGAATGCAAGATGTGGGAAAACAGATCATAAATTTGAATGACTACATGCAGTATTTTGCCTAAGTAATATGAAATAGGAAAGTATCAAATCACAGTAACTGGGTCAGCAAAAGATGACGCAGGCTAGAAATGAGGGGCTCAAACTAGGTTAACAGGGTAGCTCTTGAGCAGAAGAGAGACCATAAAAGGGATCCTCTCCCCACCCCAAATGACAGAACCCCACCACTACCTCCTCAAGTTCTGACAAGCGGGAGGAGGACCCGAATCCAGCTAGGGCTACCTTAGAGGCTCTGCTTGGACAGCACTGGTAAGGGAACTTTTAGCCTTCAAAAAAAAAGCTGCAGAAGCAGCAGCCATGCGTGGGAAGCACAGAAGGTCCATTTCAGAATGAGTACTTTCACGTTAGATCTTGTCCTGCTGCTGCCTAGCTACAACGGAACAAAACCTAAAAGCAAGTTAGGAGATTGGCCAAAAAGGAAAGCTTCAATTGAGACTTTGTGAATAATTTAGCACTATTACAGATAGTCCAGAACAAGGAAGATGTATAGAGTTTTAATGCACTAAATATGTTTCTGTAAGTCCACTACAGTATGAAATCCCACTGTAAAATGTGGCCTGCCTCCAGCAATATTGCTCTGAATGAATACAAAGCTGCTGAGAACTTCCTTGGGTCCCAGTAGCAGCCCACTGCCTCCGCTGACAGGTCAGAGCTCAAATTCATATTCACTTCCAGAAGCACCAAAGCACTCAAAGAAATTCTTGCTCCCCTGCAATTTGTTACTGTACCTCTTCTGGAGATCAGTAGTTCCCACACCAAAAACGTAAATAAACAAAATAATCACAGGAGGTCTTCGTAATCCACATCAGTGGATTTGTCATTTGTCAGAGGAGGTAGTTCACATACTTTGTTTTGGCCAAAATGCAGGGATGGTCACCAACTTGTGGGCAAAAACATGGAGCAGTGTAATTTTCAACCGATCCAGACAGATCTGAAAAAGATACTCTGCCCCTAATCTTATTTAGATTCGGATTAGTGCAAGCTACCAGCTTTCTATCTAAATTTAATTAAAACCAAAATAAATTCCACATGATTAAAAAAAAGCTTCAGCTACACTCCCAGTCTCGAGCATTTCTAGAGGTTTAAAAGATGCAAGTTAGTAATTAGGATGCCTCAGCAATATGAAAGTATGAATAATGTACAAAGAACTTGATTTGCGCTCAGTGAAAGGGTACTACAACTTAACAAGCCATATTTGTTATTTTTAATGAGCACGCTCATTTTTTCCTTCAGATCCAGTCACTATAAACAGGCGATAGATACAGTGGACAACAATGTGAAGAGTTTAATAATGTGTGCAGTCTAGCATCTTGGTTGCTTCACAGCATTTCTGAGGTTGGTTATACTTGAACGGCAACTAACAACCTGGATTTTAATTACAGGCTATAAAAGCAGCAATAACAGGAGTGCTTACAAGTGACATAGATTCCCCTTAAACTGCTTAATGTTAGAAGAGTGGTCTTTGCCTTCTATCTCTCTACTCTCCTCCCAACTTCTCACCATTTTTGTGTTTGTTTCTAAAATACTGGCATATGGTACTGGCCTTTCTAAACCATTGGGACTTACAACACAAAAATAAATTACACTTGTGGTTCATTAGGAGTAGTGCAGCATAAGGTACATCCTGACACACTTAAGACATTTTTCCACAATTTTTCATATAATGCACTTGATGAATTTCTGAAAAGGAAAACAGAAAAAAGCAATTTCTTAGACAAAAGCGCTAAAACGGATTTTTAATTTAATAAAAATATGTCTAAAATAACAACATAGGAAGTTGCAGGAAACCTAATATCAAAAGCTAATTTCATAACAGATGGCAGTTGTGCCCACATCACCCATGCTGACCTACATATTTTCCCTTAACTTTCATTAATATTCATCTTTCACTGACTCTGTTTTCCCAAATTCTGCCAGCAAGTAATACTTTTAAGATAAAAAAATCTGAGAAACTCATTAAAGTACATTTTTTTTTTACATGATAATATATGGAATGCACAAAAGGAAGAACACACCTTTAAAAGGTTATGGTAGAAAATTGAACTTTTGACAGAAAGTTGTCTTTTCAGAGGCTGCTCCAGATTGGAATTCCATGTACAAAGTTTTCAACAAATCTCAACCACAAAATTTGGAGCTTGCAGACATTAAAGCATTTTCATAACTCATGCTTTCTTCTAGAAAAACAAATACACCTGTGCCATACAGACAGCTGAAATACAACCACTGAACTGAATTTCACTATTTTGTTCCATGCATTTAATTGTGAAAAAGTAAAAAAAACCCCAAAAAACCAAACCAACATGTAGAAAGTAAAGAGCTGGAGGAGGAATGTGAAAATAGATTACTGTGAATGGTAATTTACATTAAAAAAATGTTAATTTCCATAGAAAATGCACCCCATCTTTTCTCCTAAGCATTGTTATACTGCTTTTGAGAGTACATCATAAAATGTATCAAAAAATATTCCAGTCTTTTATTTTTGTTGCTCCAAAAGGCCTAGAATTTACTTAGAATGTCACATTACAGATAAATCTTGACACAACTGATGGCAGTTGGAAGGATTACACTTGGAGAAGTTACATCATCAACATTTGCAGTTTTCCAGTCTTCTTCCCAAAAATAAGAAAATAAGGCCAACGACTTGTTCTAGCAGCAAACAAACAAGGTGGGCATGGGAGCCTGCAGTCCCCTAGCTCCTTTTCCAGACTGTCATTCTCAGGCACACTGACTCGCCCGACTGCTCATCAGTGTCTGAGGAAAAGAACAAGGTAGTTGGAGCATATTTTCACTTCACGTGCAATGCAGACACTGCTGTAAACATGTCCTTTTGGAAAGACTTCCAGGCTTTCCTAGAGTAGAAGAGGGGCTTCTATTATCAAATTCTTTATGGATGAAATTTATGATCTGCATTTTGTGATTAGCAACATAAAGATGTCAAGACAAGTACCACACATATCTGAGTACCTAACAAAACTCTGAAAGCCTGCACACACAGAGAATCAAACAGACAATTCCTATTTTGACTGAAGGACCAGCCCCCTGATGTCCCTCATGATGAGGCCACGAAGATGCTCAGAGGGCTGGAGCACCTCTCCTACGAAGAAAGGCTGAGAGTTGGGCTTGTTCAGCCTGGAGAAGAGAAGGCTCCGGGGAGACCTTCCAGTACCTGAAGGGGCCTACAAGGAAGCTGGGGGGGACTTTTTACAAGGGCCTGGAGTGACAGGACAAGGGGTAACGGGTTTAAATGGAAAGTGGGGAGGTTTAGATTAGATATCATGAAAAAATTCTTCCCAGAGGGTGATGTGGCACTGGCACAGGTTGCCCAGAGAAGCTGTGGATGCCCCATCCCTGGAAGTGTTCAAGGCCAGGCTGGATGAGGCTTTGAGCAACCTGGTCTAGTGGTGTCCGAGGGCAGGGGGGGTTGGAACTAGATGGTCTGTAAGGTCCCTTCCAACCCAAATGATTCTATGACAATGATCTTTCAGAGGAGAAAACTTGCACTGATCTGGAGAGTAATAGTGGTTGTTGAAGCTATTCCTTCATTTTTCCCAGAGTGAGACTGAAAGGCTATCCTCTGGTGTGATTTTACAATACCAACTAGGCAGATGAACAGTGAAGGTGATCATTGCTTCAAGTCCGTAATCAAACAATAAAATAAGATACAATGACAAAGTGAGCAAGATCTCTTGTAACACTCCAGTATCATGTGCATCACCTAGAGAGACGATGCACCCACACTAAAGTGCATTTCATTTAGACTGACGCTAAACTGCATTAAACTTTCACACTTCACATTCAGCTTTCACATGAATTATAGCATTCCCAGCCATACAAATTCTGACCTATGACCAATCACTATTAAAAAAATACAGTATTATTCCTGAAAACAGGATATAAATTTGCCTCTACTACCCATGTCGTCCAGACACTCATTTTGAAAAGCCTGTCATTCGCTCTTGTGGGATGTTTATACAATTCCAGCCTATAGTGCTTGAAAATAGTTCGAGCTTCCAGTAAATGCTGCAACGCACTGGTTTTGCTGCATTGTGCAGAAGGATCTGACTTTGTCTGTTTTGCCTGGGGACTCCATAGACTGCTCCAAGAGAGCTCACATCTCCTGTTGCCAGTTCCTACAATCACAGCTCCATCTCTCTCCATCTTCCTCCCTGCCCCATTCCCTGTGCCTGGAATCCTTTCCTTGAGCTTAACAAGGACGTGGAGAAAGCAGGAGGCATTTGGAGGTTAAAAGCAGCAGCTTAACTACCTTACACAGCAAATGTAAGAGGCTTTAATTCACCAACAAGTGCAGGAATTGTCAAGTTGGATGTTATGCATTAAGCACAAGAAAATAAATACATGTGACAAATGCATTTCTTCCCATGTGAATGTAATGATTCTCAGCTAATGTATCTAAATTAAGTCACACATTAGTTATGTCTGAATAGAGCAGAATGACAATTAACATTTTGTACATAATCAACCACTGGCTTTTTTTATATTCAGAACCAATTCCAGGGATGCTGCAGGCCTGACTTTTCTTCAGCAGAGCAAGCCGCAAGATATTATTTGAACAACATCTACTTAATCAGCCTTCATGTCCACATGCACATAAACAGGATATTTCACAGGTAGCAAATTAAATAAATCATGTGAAAGCGAACAGTTCAAATTGGGTTACCACAATTTCTCCAAAACCAGTAAACAGCCTTTCATTTGATCTCCACTGCAACACATCGAATCAAGACTTGTTCCCCACTGGTAACAGAAATAAATTTACACAATAATTTCAGAGTGCTCTGAAATACAAATGCATGCAGAAATGTGAGTATTTTGTGACAGAAATATTCTTTACAAAGGAATGTAAATCTTCCTTGCCCTGCACTTCATAACATATTACTCTCTCACACCAGCTAAATAAGCAAAGACCGTGCTAAAGACACTTTGTTAGACCTCAAATAAGGTATCCCTAAAAAATATATATATATATAAAAAAAGAGGACTATTGCTCTCAGACTTCAGCTTAATGACAGGAATTATACTGACATAGTCAATCATTTGGCACTTGCAGCCTGATGCTGCAAGGCTGAGGGACAATTGAAGGTCACTGCCTATTAGATTATGTGAGGCCCACAACTGACTGTATCTGGAAGCTGAGGCAGCAGTTCCCTTGCTCTGAGTCACTGCAGAGTCAGAACAGATCCGGGCATTTCACTCCAGACCTGCATGACTTGGGCTCTCTGAGCTGGCCTCTGCACTCTGATCCATCACTATGCCACCTGTCTGGAAGACTCAGGAGGACTGCAGGCTTCCTCTCTCCCAAATATACCTTCAACTCCTGTATTCCACTTACAAGGCTAAGAACTTCTATAGCACCTTCCATGGCAAACCCACAATTCTTCCTGGTCATAAAGCTGCTTTATTTCCCATACCTATGCAAAGTATATGCACATTTATATACATCTTTTATATACTTCTATCCACAGTGATGCTATCACCTGGTTTTATTTTTTCCAATGACAATGCCTTTCTGTTTTAAATGCATACATCATATCTAGCATGTTGTGGTCAGACTTGCAGGCTCTAAGTTAAATAAAATGTGACGCATAATTAAGTAACTGAAAAACATTAATTTGTCTTCCCACAGGTGACAATTCCAATCCTACAGCTGGAATATCCCTCACACAGCCAGACATCCAGGCAAAAGACAGGGTTAGTGGTTCCTTGCAAGCCACTATTTAAAGGGCCTCCGCCTTACAGCCAAAGATCCCTCTTGTATCCAGAGAAGTGTGGCCAGCAGGTCAAGGGAGGGGATTCTCCCCCTCTATTCTCAGCTCTCATGAGACCCCACCTGGAGTGCTGCATCCAGCTGTGGAGCCCTCAACATCAGAAGGATATAGACCGGTTGGAGCGAGTCCAGAGGTTGCCACAGAGATGATCAGAGGGCTGGAGCACCTCTGCTATGGGGACAGGCTGCGAGAACTGGGCTTGTTCAGCCTGGAGAAGAGAAGGCTCCGGGGAGACCTTATTGCAGCCTTCCTGTACCTGAAGGGGCTGCAAGGAAGCTGAGAGGGGACTTTTTACAAGGGCCTGTAGTGACAGGACAAGGGGGAACGGATTTAAATTGAAAGTGAGGAGGTTTAGATTAGATATCAGGAAGAAATTCTTCCCAGAGAGGGTGGTGAGGCACGGGAACAGGTTGCCCAGAGAAGCTGTGGATGCCCCATCCCTGGAAGTGTCCAAGGCCAGGCTGGATGAGGCTTGGAGCAACCTGGTCTAGTGGAAGGTGTCCCTGCCCATGGCAGGGGGGTTGGAACTAGATGGTCTTTAAGGTCCTTTCCAACCCAAACCAGTCTGTGATTCTATGATTCAGAAATAATCCTCAAATTTTGTGCTTCTAGTCATGAATTAACCAAGTCTGAATATGCTAACAAGATAAAGACCAAAATACTCAAATCTGCCTAAACAGATGCACACAATAACCTGTGGCTTGACCAACAAAAAACTTTGCAGAGGTATTTGTATTTAGGACTCCATTAGGACTTCAAAGAAAAGAAGAAAATTCTGATAGTCATGTATGTTGAGTTGCATTTCCATCTTAATGGGCATTTTGAAAGCATTTAAACTTGCTTTTTAAAAAATATAAAAGAGACAAGATAATACTGACAGGAATCAAATGAAGTACATTCAGAAATAAGATTTTATCCTGGTTATGTTTTACAGAACCCTGAAATCTGTTCATGATTTGAAAAATGTCTCTTTATGTCTGCTTTGAAAGATACATGAATTATACAAAGCCAAATACCTGATTTTAAGTGCAGAAATACAAAGCTACAAAAATTCCCATTGCTCCTTTATTTCACTGCTTGTATATCTCTAAAGCCTCTCGTCACTGTTCTCTACATCTTTCAGCCATACTGTCCTCCACACTTCTCAGTGCCGTACAGAGATGATGACTATCGATGCGTGGTGGCACCCTCCTACCAACACATCCACTTTTACGGAAGCACAGCTCATTTTAGTGATACTGTTTTGACATACTGACAATCTAAAGCATATTCAGTATTTAGTAAAGTTTTATGTTTCTCCTTTTGACAAAAATATTTGTCAATATTCTGTGATACTGTTCAGAAAAACCTTCCATCTGCAACACAACTGCAGGGAGAAAAACTTCAGAACACAGTCAAAAGCAGCGAGAGCTTGCAGGCATTTCTGGTGGCGGGAAGAGAACAGCCTCAAATGAAAAATGAAATTTCTCGTTGCAAGTGTCTTGTTCAAGACATCTCAATTTTGTCAAGAGAAATTTAATGATACAGTGTAAGGTACTTCGGGGGGGTGTGGGGGTGGGGGGTGGTGGAAGGAAGGTTATTCCCCCTCCCCCTTCCTTTCATTTGCTTGTTATAGCAGCTGTTACAGTTCAGTAGTCATTGCTTTCTTTAGCTTGGTGTTTGGGGATTATTTTTTTGTGTAGTTTCATTTTTTCATTTCAATGAAACGTGCATTATTTTTCAAGTTGATATGTTAGCTCATGGCAATTGTTGCCAGTAGAAGCAATATACACCACCCTTGAAAACAGACTTATTTTTGCCAAATACATATTATAGGGATTGACTTTAGATAAATTTATGTATCTCTGCGTATACAATCAAGGTATACACTCAATAGAAAAGGATGCACAATTTCTATAAACTTGACAAAAATAATTCAAAGGCAGCCTTTTTCACACCAGATCGTAAGTCTCCCTAATGAAGACTGTAGAAAGTCTCTGACAAAAGGGCAAACGTCTTGTAACTAATCAGGATAAGGACTGACGCACTTTCTCTGTAGCATGGCAAGCACAGAGTACATCCATCGTGGCAGCCCCTGCACCCTGGTCACCAGCACTCCTTCACTAAGTAGTTTGTAAATACAGGGTAGATCCAAATCTCACAACTTGCAGGGCGAAATGCTGAATCATGCCAGTAACAGTTGTTACTTAGTGATCACCACCTACTAATTAGTGGTTGCTTTAGAGTTCCTTGATAACTATATGGACTATAGGGGGAAAAAAAAAAAAAAGAAATCCAAAACATAAACCATATGCCAAAATGGTAAAGGTGAAGAATAAACTACAGTTGAGACAGACACTGAATCTAAGAAGGCCATTTGTTCTACGTGAAAAAATGAATCATGGCCTGAGGGAAGAATAATTTTGCACTGAGGAGACTTTCAAAAACTTTGGAATTCCTGATCATGGGATGACTCCAAGAACAGAAAAATTAACTCCCCCGCTTTTCAACCACCCCCCAGGAGGACTTGGGCTAGTAAGGAAAGAAACCTTGTCTCCAAATTAGCTACATCCAAGTATTTCTCTGGAAAATTGCCCAATACAGCCCACCTCTGAAGAGGGGCCGATGCCACAAAACGCCAAGAAGGTACTTTAACTGAACGTTAAACTCTCCACTTTTCTTACAGCCAGCCACAACCTTCCCTCACCCACTGCTATCCTCCCTTTTCTTCTCTTCAATACATCCTCCAACCACAAAAGGTGAAATAAAAATGCATGCCGTCAAAGCCTGATTTATAAGAAAACAAACCAAAAAGGTTTATCAGTATTTCAGACACAGATGTGCACACTTCTACAGCTGGTCATACAGCAAAGATACAGCAGATGCAAGAAATTCTCCAAGCTCAGTAGTCTGCTGTAGAAAAACCTCTCACTTTCATTTACATTTTCATTCCCTTATGTTCACTTACCAAAACAAAAAGTGAAACACTGTATTCATTAATCTCTTTTCCAAATTACAACACTACAGATCATAAACCCTGTGTTTAACCAGTGTCTATTTAGAAATCTGGTGGTTACTCCCTGTAAAATGTATTATTGGAAGCAAATTACTGTCTGATTGTTACTTACAGTGTGGCAGTTAAAGCTTTTGCATGTTTTATGACCTGTTGTCTTTCCCATTAAAAGAACAGAAAGGAAGGGACAGGAGAGCTGTGTCCTCTTGTTTCTCAGAGGACGGGTGGATTATGTCACCCCCAATAATGACAGAACATTAGAAAAACTGGAATCATGGTCATTATGGACAGCCTGAAAGACCAGCAAAAAATGATCTTGCCAAAATGTTTAACTTTGAAATTTTATTTCTGACACTATGGTTACACTGCCTAGTGGTAAGTCTGCTAAACATGATTTAAATTGAAAAAGCAAATTAAAGCAGTGTATGCTTAAATGGAAGGTTTTAAAGGGACTGTAATCATGGGATTGGGAAGAGCTGTTAATCACCCACTTGGAATCAAGGCTGCTCTGGAAATTTAACACAAACTTTTATACAGCAATACCTTCTTCAGGTAATATATGCTGCCTAGTCTTAAGGGTTGTATATTGCTCACTCAAAAGGGGGGGGGGAAGGAAGGAAGGAAGAATTGCAGAAACTGCTAGCTCTTCACCTAATAAATTAACAAAATACCAGCAAACTCTGCAAGGGAACAGCTTTTACACTTCTGAAGTACAACTAGAAACAAATCAGTACAGCGGTACAAGTGTACATTTCTGGTTCAGTAAATTAGTTCTATGCATGTTCTATATTTTTTAATTTAATATTTAAAATTATTTTCAGTATTTTAACCAATTTCCGTGGAAATGCAGTTCACCACAGATCATATGCAGAATATCATCTTAGTCACCACTCCAAGAATAAAAAGTGTAAAGTCAATCTCAATTAGATATATGCAATGCTATATAAATTTTTACTTAATTAAGCAAGTATGTACAGCTGTCTGTGAACATACTTTCTTTGGCGAAGCTAAATTTACTGTTCATTAGGCTTTAATGAGAATCAGTGTTCCCATATCTTCATAAAAAGCAAGCATACTAAAATATTAAAGCCAACTACAAAAAAAATTCTTCTGGATTTAGGAACACTTTTGTAGGTTTTCCGGTGTCACCTTAATTTACATGACCACAGACATACGTAGTATGTTTCCTCTTTATGGGTAGAGAACAGAGTCTGCTCTGTTTATATTTTTGCATCCCCATTTCATTACAACCCGCTATATTTAGTCAGAATTTTACGAGCTAGAAAAGCCATCTACAGACATAGAAAATTTGCAGATTTATACTACCCCTGTGACAAACTGAAATCCACTGAACTTTTCAGTTCTCAACTTTGCAGCACAGCTCCCTCCATACAGGGGAAAACCCAGTCTCCTTCAGAGTCCCAAAGCTTGAGCTAAATGATAAGTGCTTTTTTCCACTTCTCCTGAACCAAATGTTCTCTCAAAAGCTGCTGGCCAGATGCTGGAAAGCATTACAGGTAAAACTATAAATGAGCATATCTTTGGGTACACCTTTTACCTTGCCAACCACTTGTTAATATAATTCTATCCAGAGATGACAAAAATAGAAACAGAATGGCATGTCATTAAGTGTTAAAAAAACTGCATTATCAAACAGTTTCAACCCTTAAAAGCAAAGAGATGCTGCCCAATAAAAGCTGGCATTAGAAAAACACATAAAAGGACAGGGCAGTTTTGAAGTTCTCCTTATCCTTCTCAGCAGCAACACCAAATTCTATTGATCTCTTAACCAGACACACTCAGCTTTTTCACTGTCAACACAGTGAGTGCTGCTGTCTGACTTTTCTGCAACTGACAAGCATCTACCTTTTAGCTAACCTAAGAGCCCCAATAATTGAAACTATTCAATTCTGTAGCACTTGACAGCTTGTTAGCAGTTCCAAACACTTGCCGTACTGTAAAAGGGCAGTTTTCTAGTGTCAACACTTTCATTATTCACTTAGTATTAGACTTCTGAAGTAGAATAATCATTTAAATTTCTTTTATTTTTCTGAAAGCACAGTTCCTGCTGTTTAAAATGAGCTGCTACTTGCAGCACAAACACACCTGTGGACAGTTGCCAGATTGTTCAGATATTTAAGTACTGGGAGTTAAAAATTCCTGGTGTGGGTGTGTGTGAGGGGAGAAGGAAAATTTTGGGTGGTGTTTTTTTTTTTTTTAAAAAAAGTAAGGTGATGTATGAAATCTGGTCTTAGATCAAGAACTTTTCCTTCTGTTTAGTAATTTGCCATCCTCCAAAAATACAGCAGCAGAGCCCAGATCTCCTCCAAGAAATACAGAAGCATGTTAAGTCACTTGGACAGAAGGGAAGAAGACAAGTGAAATGTCCAGTAAAACATGCTGCGGCACCGAAATCTTCTTAAAGCTATTTTAAAATCATTTTACACCGTACGGCTCCAGTGTTCACTACTGCGCCTGCAGGTTAACAGCCAGCGTAATGAACTCCCTACCAGAGAAGACCTTGCCTGGTTTTCTGCCAGAATCTGAATGTTCCCTCAATATAAATTCAGCTGAGGGGAGAATATATTTTTCTTCTTAAAAGTTCTTGCTATTGTTTTGTAACTTAAAAGCACGTGTCTGCTCATCAGACATTTCTTTCTTCTGTGGAACATGCATAAAGTCAGTAAGTTTTAAAATTTGTTAACCAAATATTGCAAACACGTTACATTTTCATAAATACAATTCTGCTTATTAATCATTACGGAAAATTATCCTTGGTTGGGGTTGACCTTTTTTCATCCTTCATATATGCTTTGATAAGATGTGGGAAAAAAAAAACAAAAACACCTACACCAGACTATATGCTTGGACTAAGATGTGAGGATAAAGTGAGATTAAAGCACATTACTACAGAAGCACACCGATTGTGAACTTCACACAGGTGGCTTTAAAAAAATTCTACTGTCAACATTTTATTCACTCTTTAATGTAATCTTTATTTCTCCTTGAAAAGTACCTACTTTAATAGTCATATTTTTCTGCTTAGTGTAGAAAGCTTCTTCAAACCTAAAGGAATGATGCAATTTTAATTTCTTTAAATACCTAGCACTACAAGAACTTGCCTTATGAATTAAAATGAGGATATGACCTTTTCCCAAAAGCAAATGCGAGTACAAGGCATTTAAACTAGTAGTCAGTAAACGAGTAAAATAGTCACTTGAGGCCAAAAGCATACCTCGTTCATTATTACACATGCCAGGATTGGAGATTCAGTCCCACATCCTCGTTACCGTACTACTAAAGGAGTCCACCTACACCCACAGCCTTCTCTTCTCTCATGCAATTACCTTGCTTGCAAAACCTTTGCTGTTGCACAGCTGGAAAGCAAGGAGCCCTAAAACTATGCAACACTTGATCTTCATAGAACAATTTCTAAGGCCACCCTTGATGTAAGAAATTTTCTGCCTTCTGATGTATCTGAAACATTATTTTTATTCTTCATCTGGTGGATAAATAAGCAATTTACCAGTATTCACAAAAGCAAAGACAGGAAAAAGTTACCCGGTCTTTCTCAAGAAGATAAGGCTGATTGAAGCACATGTTCGAACATATACTGAAAGACAGAGATGCTATCTTAGAGATTCTCTTAAAACAAGAGGCAAGTTTTCATGGCTTCTCCCAGCACAAAACTGATTTAGATCAAAGGACTGACTGAGTTCATGACCTCCACATGAAAAGTATGTGCTTCTGCTCAGTGAGAGCACGATACAAACATTTTCAGTGGTAGGAATATAGACTATGTTACCACTTTCTGGAAGCAAAATGCAGACTCTCACTTTGTAAAATCCTCCTTGTCATTCCAGTAAGAAGGAAATTTGTTCCTGTTGCTAAAATGAAGGGTGACCAACCTGATTGTCTCTGGAACAATGAGACACACAGCAGTTGCTACTTTTCTCTACACGTAAGGAATCAAAAGCTTGAGTAACACAAGACAAGATTCATGAAGTGACAACTCGCCCTGAAAGATGCATTTAAGCTATGACTGGTTTACAATGCTGTATTAATGAAAATGCGACTGTACATTTGATCTACCTTTTCATAACTTCACAAACACATAACTTCATAACTTCACAAAAAGTATGGTTTCTACTGACACAAATGCTAAAAATCACTTTATTCTGTAATCAGACAGAATCAACAGTCCAGTGGTTTCAAACAGTTCCTCTGCCTAAACAGGTATTCTGTTTAAGACCAAAGTACCTATGACTCAAACTAAAAATTACAAATTATGCTCTTATGAGGTAAAGTTATCCTGCTTCTTCACCGCTCCGTTCCATAGATACCATCCATGATGCTCAGATGCATAGTTTATTTTAGTCTTAAACAATGACACAATATTAGATTCAATAGCAACTAGTAAGACAGTAAGTTCACAATCATCCTTTTTCTCCCTTTCTCCACTCTCCTTTTGCAGGAGTATCTACCTATGCTACTATTCATTGAACAAATCAGTGCAAGTATTCATAACTAAATCCACAAAAATCACTTTGGAATTCATCTGAGAGAAGTAGCTTAAATTGACGGACATGAGCTTGTGCACAAAGAATAGCTAGGGTTGTTAGTAACACTGGGAGAAAGTACTGAGAGGAATACACAGGGGTTCCATGAAGTTCCTTAAATAAAATTTTGAGTACTGAGGATCACTTCCTTCACTGTATTTTCCTACATTCAAGATAGCAGTAACGAATTCCTCTCAAGGCTCAGTTTTCAACTTTGTAAAAATTAGTTTAAGATAACGTGACTTTAAGGTGAATTCACTTTGAGCACCAAGTACTGTTTATTGCCTTCTTCAAAGACAGAGCTATTCAGTGAAATTACACCATGTGTTAATGTGAGATTTAATACATCACAGAAAAGGGCATTACATGTTAT
This sequence comes from Eurypyga helias, assembly GCF_000690775.1. Classification (NCBI taxonomy): domain Eukaryota; kingdom Metazoa; phylum Chordata; class Aves; order Eurypygiformes; family Eurypygidae; genus Eurypyga; species Eurypyga helias. Next base: position 53,427 of record NW_010236384.1, read on the forward strand.
TAATGCACTCCAAGAACACATGCCAACTGGATAGTACGACGTTGGTATGAAAACAAAAACATTAAGATAAATACCAGTTCTCATTACAGCCTTCTGCCACAGCTATTAGAAGAGCAATGAAAAATGCATTTTGGTAACTGCTGAAACTCCTAGTTTTGTACCCCTGTAGATCTACCACCCTTCCTTGTAGCATCTATAAAAATTGCCTTTCAACGGAAACATTCTTGCACTGTAAAGATTAATATAAGTAAAGAGAGGGCTTGCCCTGACTTTCTCACAGGCTTCCTGCGTGACTCTGTGCAGAGTCATGAACATACCTGTTCCACAGGAACCCCCTCTGTAAATAAAATAGCCACAGGTTGCATACTGGGATGGGGCAGGTCTGTATTCATTCATTTCTGCCACGTACACTGAAGCCTTCTGAAATTCATTAGACAATCATGAAACATTGCTTTGCCACTTGAACAGAAAGCTTCCCAACATAATGAGCTAACTATTTTATAATAGTATTTGATAAACTCTGCTATCTGCATAGGTAAAAGGATCCTATAGCAACTGGGCACCTCCCAGAGGGCCGATTGTAGCAGTATGGCAGTACCTACCAACACAAATAAACCAAGTAGAACTATTTTCCATTCCTTGCTCTCCTTCTCCAACTCTTTTTCAGCTTCCAATTTGTAGAAGCTGAACACACACATGGATGTTAATGTGCTTTACAGCAGCCACAATCTAGCAAAGATTCAACCCTTGTGCCTGCTACACAGCTCAGACTTCATGACTCATCTCCAAGCTTTCCAGAGGAAAGTCAGCCCCACTGGGCAATATACAGCTAGCAATACATTTACGTGCTCACAATAGAAACAGAGATTTAGCCTAAAAGAATTCACCAAGCTTAAAGCAGTGACTAAGCCTACGCAAACACAGATGTAAGCATTATGGAAAATTAGTGCAGAAGTGCTATATTCTGTTTTACAGGTAAGAGATCCATGTAAGCCTGTTAAGACTAATTTCAAAGCGTTAGCTTAGATACAATTGCAGGACTGTTAAGAACTGCACAGTTCAGAACATCCAGCATCCCATAACTGCAAGTGAGTAAGTTATATGCATGTAAGACCTATATCCTACCTGTCCTATGTGCCCGATAACACTAATGCCTATAGGTTAAAAAGGCCAAGAATCTTTTTCTTTTTTTAAAAAACGGTTAAAATGCAACACAAGATGCCAGCTAGGAAGCTGAAATGCATTATCAATGTCCCTACTCCACGAGAGAAATGTTAAGCAATCAGGATGCACTGTGAGTACATCTGTATGCTATCAGAGAAGCTAAAGCACTGCAAGTGCCCTGACTGGCAATATGACTTCAGACAGAATTTCCTCCTAATGAAAATCTCACAATTAGTAAGCACTCAGGCCAAAAACACACTCACCAGCAACACGAGAAGTTTTTCAGCATCACCAGTAACATAGTCTCAACCTTGCCAAAATCCTATCTTTGGCTGCAGCCCATACAGAGCATTTCAGAAGGAGACACAAACCACCGAGCCCAATGGCACAATGGGCGAGAGTCCCTTCCTGACCTGGGACTCCAGACACAGCACAATGCAAGTTCCCTCAAAAGTAACACGGCTTTGAGTTTTCTTTGAGCAATTACCCTCATCTTGGGAGAATGTAAGGTTACAGTAGCACAACTTCAGATTTACCCATTACATTTCTTTGTTACATCCTTCATTTCTTCTTCTAGACATACAATTAAGCACAAATCATCCCCAAAGCCAGCTACACTACAGTCCTCTCCCACTCTCCGTTGATGGAGTGATTGATTCTTCACAGCAAAATGCTTTCTATGCAGCTTCTTTCTTCAAGTCCTTTCTAAGATGAAAAAGGCTCCACATCCATTTAACTCCTGCTTTCCTACAGGGAGGGCAGCACATATATGATGTAAGACTGACTTACAGTGAGTGGGTAGTCTCTCAGTGCCAACTATGAAGAATCCAAATTGCCTTTTACAGCAGTGGAAATCCGAGAAATTCCATTAGGCAAGATGCAGTGAGCTCACACGAGTCTGGTGTCGGATCTGAAAAAAAACACACAAAAAGTCAGATGAGAAATAAAACTTCCTGCTGCATTGTCCTTCCATATGTGGAAATCACAAGAAGGGTAAGGAGTACAATATACAAATATCTTGAAAGTTTTCCACCTTCTTTTTTTGTGTGTGTTTCCCCCCAATATTTCCTTAAAATACAGGGCCTAGAGCTCTATCTTCTTCTCCTGAAGGACATGTATTAGAAGTTCAGGTTAGCAACGTTCTCCTACATAACCAAGCAACTAAGTTTTCATCTACCAACACACTAACAAAGCAGTGCATGTTGTAACAGAAATCGTTCTTGCACTAAGGATCCAGAATCCTGTGTAACTCTACTGCGGGTGTAGGAAACCCCTTCGCGGTCCCAAAAAAAAAAAAAAAAAAAGGGAGTCCTGGGGTCTTATCACTATTCAACTGTTGCTTTGAAGCAACCAATGCACAGTGGTGACGCTTAGTCAAATGCACTTCTTCTGAAGACAATCCAATTTTATGGTTTTAGCATCCTGCAGGACTTCTCTGTACAATATGAACACTACTAAACAGAAATGGCTTATGACAAAGTTTAATGTGCTCAATTTGAGCTAAAAAGGATCAATAGTTGAACCTCTATATTGATAGTCTCTATGGTGCTTCACTCCAATTATTAGATTTGAATTTCTGTTGTACTTAGTTCCCATATCAGCCTGAAAATAATCTTTCCAAAAGTCTGTAATCACCAGCAGATGAAGGTGCGGTCTGTGTACCACATACCACCCTTTATGAAAACCAGCACATTGTTAAGCTTCCTCCGATGCTCTGAGGCTTTCCAGATCTTTCTTCAAGATCAATAGGAGGAACAGAATTCCTCAAGTTATTTGTTATCCTAGATTCAAAACTGCTATCCACTGTGTAGTTTATGGGGTTTTGGTGGTTTTTGTTTGTTTGTTTTGAAGAATGGCTTTCAGCAGTTATCTTTTAAAATTTTTCTTAGTTATTATTTTTATATGTTGTCAGTACACCACAGGTTCACTTCAGGAATGAAACTAAATTCTGCATTTCTCAAATTATTGACATTACTGCCTTTATTTAGTATTATTCTTAAAGGGCATAATTTTCCAAGGGAAAAAGATGAAATCCTTTTCCCTGTTCTACACTCACTGAATTTTGGGCAATACTTTTGTCTTCTCTTATCAGTTGTCTACATTTAATAACTTCTAATTTCATGTTTACACTCAATTCCTTGCTGCTTCTATTTGTTACATTCCTGAAAATGTCAACGCCCCCAGCTGGTTTGGGGTCTAAACATCTGTGATCTAATTTTAGGATTAAATTTTTGTTTAAATGTATGAACTTGTGCATTTCTAATAATAAACAAAATATTAAGGGTAGAATATTTTAATAGTAGAGCAAGAAAAAACACTTAGTGTTAACTTTGATATTTTATATTAATCCAAGGTTCTTTCATTTGTACTGCCTTTTAAGATTAGAGACCTAAAATAGCTATTAAAATAAGAGCCTATTGACATTTTTAGCCTGTAAGAGCGTGCAGTGGGCAGACACAGCTGAAATAATAACATATTTGAGTGATGAACCAGCTTTACCATTTCATTACTCAAACTTTCCCAAATCTATGGCTGGCATTTTTCCCAGTAACTCAGAAATTCAGCTGTTCTACATTTAGAACTTCCAACTAATCATATACTAAAAACTTCTCATAGTTGAGGCAACAAAATCACCTTATGATAAGCCTTTGGGGAAAAAAAAAACCAACCACCAAAAAACCTAGCTTTGAAAAAATAGTGCCTTTAATTCTTTGTTATTTACATGAACAATGTAAGAGAAATAGGAAAAAAAAATCATCTTATATAGGCTAGAGACAATTATGTTAGTTATCAGGAGTATATCACACAACACTGAAACAGCAGGGACCCTGCAGGAGCCCAAATGAAGGTGACAGATATGAGGAAACACAACCTAAGCATTCTCACTCACTAGGAATATTAGGCCATCAGCAGTTCTGCGCTAACTTCCAAAACACATGGTGGCTTTAAAACAAAAACAAACAAACAAAAACAACAACAATCACTATCCCAGAACTTAAAAATTTGAGCTTTTCAACACAGTCCACAATGACCTTATGCAGCAACTCTAGAGACTGCATGACAGGAAAGGGTAGAGTTGCCATTTCCACTCTTTCAATCTCAAAGCCTTAATTTACTTAAGAGTTATCTAAAACAATATCCAGGATTTTCCACTTTCTCATGCAGTCCCCTGTGTAAGAGGTTGGCCTTGCCTTCATAACTGCAGAATTCATGAACTCCACGCCACCTAGGACAAGCCAAATGCAGAGGCCTTCACCTTGAATGATGTTTCTAAAAGGTATCTGAGAAGTCAATCGGGGAGGTGAAGCTTGCACCATCCACTTAGTCACCCCCATAAAGCCAACTGATGCCTTTGCTGTCCCACAATCTTTCCATGTTTTAGCACACACAAGTCCTCCTCCTCCCAAAAGGAAATTTTCCTCACAGCTTGCTGATCCAAAAAAGGTCCCGTGTTCCCCACTGCTCCCCAAACTACTGTGCTTCAGCGATCTAGTCTGATCAGCGAGCACAGAGATGCACCCATATGGTGTCTTGTTTCTGAATATTTTACGTTTCAGGTGGACAGTTTCTAAAAACCATCTGGGAAATCCAGACCAGCTTAACTGCAATGTTGACTTTTTTATAACTTGTCCACACTTGTACAGACATACAAACAAACATTAGAAAAAAAAATCTAGAGCCTGATACACTGAAATAGAAGCATAAATTGAACAACAAACATATCTCACAGCAGGTGGCTACAGCTCATGCGAGCATCATAGAGGGATGCTCATTTAATGCAGAGCAGAGAAAATTCTTTTTCCTTGGGTACCAAATAATTAAAGACAATGAACCGGCAATAATTGACCTTTCAACAGCTCTACAATAATTCATTAGGCTGGTTTGTACTGTGTTAGTCCCAGAGAAGCTACACATTTCTAAGTATTTCTGGAAGAGCCTACCACGCATGTAAAAAAGACCTAATCTGACAACAGAGTGTAATTTGGTGCAAATCTGCAAGGAACAGTACTGGGCCCTTTGGGGGAACCAGCCAATTCTCTCCTTTCTCAAATATAACCATTTATTTCTGCTGGAACTCCTACTAAAACCAGTAGCAACACAACTACAGAATGGAATGAGAATGGGAAATTAATCCAGTTAAGAACTGAACAGGAAAAAAGCCAGATTTTTTAGCCACACTGTTTGCTAAACCAGGTCACTGCATGAATGTGCTGCCAGCACGGTAAGAAAGCGACTTGCCCGAAACAACCTGCAACAGACATGCCTTCTAAAATTCAGTGTGATGCATATGAGCAAAAGCTGCCAGTAATGCCCAGTGTGACTGAAACCAAACATTAAAAAAAAAAAAAAAACCCACACTTATAATTTGCATGATGGATAAGCTAGTTACAAGTGTCATTGTATAGTGCTAGCTTTAATTGCTCTGAGCTAAATATAACTTTCAGAATTTAATAGCATCCCCTCAGTTTTTCTGTCTTTCAAGGAGAGAAGTCTCCTTGCTGGAAAAAGCACACAGGCATATGCAGTTGCATGTTACCACAGAGAAGCGGGAAGCAAACCATTAAGATGATTAAGTTAGCCTCCAGCACTCACTCAGAACTCCAGTTTTCAAGGGACCAGTTGCTTTCTCATTCTACCACTCTGGTTCCAGTTACAAGGGGTGATGGAAGCATGCGTATCTGCTCCTTTTCAAACTAAGCCACTTCACTGTTTTATCAGCAGACTGTACTAAGCTCGCCCTATGTCAAGTTGTTGTCTTTACCAGCAAGCTGCTCTGGTAGCTTCTTCCTGGGCCACCTAGCTAGGCACTGCAGGGGAGGAAGAGCACGAGCAAGTCCCGTCTGCACACATGTGGCCTGACCCTTCCACAGCTGTTGTATTGGCATGGTGTACACAAGAGGTCCAAAATCTGCTATGGGAGCAGAGACCGCAGCACACCAATAAAGGCATGAAACAAGTTCTCTCTTCTGCCGCCTTATATCCAAAAAGGGTTTCCAAAAATTTCAATGAAAAGTTTTATGTAGCAAACTTTAGTTTCCTTCTCTGAGCTGGTAACAGGCTTCAGGCAGAAAATTTGGCTGACAGCTAGAAATTTGTTCAATATATTCAGCATTTCTGTTCACCTTCATTTTAGAGGGCATTATGTAATTGATGTGCTTGCACTTTTCTACAATTCTGGGAGTTGAATTAAAAATTTTAAAAAAGCCAGTGCTGCAATGGCACTCTTTACGGAAACACACGCCATCACCTGGCTTGTGCCCTCTACCTATTTTCTCCGTGGTTTCATCCATCCTCTTTCCTTCACTGAGCTAAACTCTTTATTAAGTTGTGGTCTTAATCTCTGTGTTTGGTCAGTGAGGAAAAGACTATCACTACTTATGGAAAATAAAGTATTTGTTAGACCATCAGAATTACTGAATACCACACCTTAGAGCTGAAGAAACGGGCCAGCTAAGACTTCAGGTTTGCCTGCACTGTAGAACGCCAGCTGGAGATTGGCCAGGAAATAGCTGCTACACTGACTAAGACCAAAGGTAGTGTGCCACCACTTTTTCTGTCCTCTGACCTACCGTTTCTGGGGTGCAGACCAGGCTGGATAAAACACGCTAAAACAACAACGTCTATTTGTTGCTTAAGAGAGATTTTTAAAGCAATCCTCCTTATGTGCACGTTCTGCATTGGAACATCTACGCTGTACCGCTAGCTGAGCTGCTGCGGAACAGAAAGGCTCCCTACCGTCAGTGCAGCTGTAGACAGACTTCCTTTACCCACTTCCGATAAAGCACAAAATCGTGATGCTCACTGCCATTAAGATTTTTTTCCTTCTGAAGTAACAGAACAAAATGTGGATAAATAGCATCAAAAATAGGGATGAATACTGGAGGCACTTTGTATGCTAAATCTTTTACGGAAGGCATTTTTACTTAAAACTCTGCTAATCACAGCCGCCTCTTTAGTACAGATAATTTCTTTTTTTTTTTTTAAACCCAAACATACCCAACATCATGCATGTCCTGTGGCTACATATACTCTTAATGCTATGTGTTAACGGTCATGAATCAGAGCCGAGTGACCTAGAACTCTGCGCTAGTTCCGCTTATCTGCTCTCGTGCGGCAGCCACCAGAGACAGGCAGGGCAGGGCAGCCCGCCGGGTGTGGCTGCACAGGCCTTGAGCACCAAACAGCTGCTCACCCTCTCCCCACACTGCAAACCGCCACCTGAGGTGCAGCGAGTGGAGCCTTTTGAGAAATGAGCAGAAAACCCTGCACAAGCAGAAGGATGGCAGTACAGTATAGATCATCCAAAGCAACCACGGCATTAGGCTGGGAAAGTAAAGCATGTAGCTACCGTAGCATTACGTGACTGTCCGGTAAATCAGGATCTGGGGATTAGCAGGAGAAAAGATATCAGAAAAAGGTGATTTGTTTTCTTGTCACCAGTAATATTGGAGAGATTTTACTCTCCTCTCCAAAATTAGAACACCCACGTAAGTATAATGCCTTCTTCTTTTCCTCTTAGTGTCACATGTATAAACAGAAACCCACCAAAAAAAAAAAAAAGCATCATCAGCCTCAAGTCAGGACAGCTGAGGCCTAAATGTTCACAAAACTTTAATGGAAGCTTTAATTAAAAAACAATGGTGCTAAAACAACAAGATCCATCACAGGAAATATACACCATCCTCCAGGATCCATGCATTTACAGGAGTAAATACACACCGTTCTGTAGAAGCTGCAACCTAGTCACAGCAAATTCATTCAGAGAATTTTTCCCACAGAAAAAAAAAAAAAAGTAAGTGTGGCCAGTGAGGACTGTCTACAAATTCCAGAATCTATTAAGTTTACCAGATGCTTTTCTCTACACCTGGTGACCTGCAAAATTGCCACAGGTGTAGCAATAGCTGCTGAAAAACTCTGGTAACAGCTACTGCTGTATCTGTGACTTCATGGGGGGAAAAAAATTATACATAAATATTTTCAGTTAAATATATATTCACTGAAATGCAACTTGAGGAGTTTTCTACATTTTATATGTAAAATATATAAAGTCCCATTAAGTGAATGCTTTCACAGTCTCAAATTATTCACATCAGCCCTAGCCCTTCCCGTTCCTCTCTGCACATTCATTACGTATTTCCCTTCTGGTCTGAAGCTATGTTCTTCCTCAGTGTTCAAGGTTCCTTAAGCTACAGTTAAAGAACAGAATGGGGTAGGGCAGCGGGAAATCTAAAGTTTGTTTATATGTCAGGACCTCAAACAATTGATCCAGCTGTATCTCAAGAGATTTGACAAAGAGGCATTAAAATAACAAGGAGAGAAAAGATAGGTGAAACACTGAAGTATTCAGAGTCCCCTGCTGATCATAGAATGGTTTGGGTTGGAAGGGACCTTAGAAGATCATCTAGTTCCAACTCCCCTGCCACGGACTCTTGGAATCTCTCATTCATGAGTCTCTTTCATTCATGGGACAAGGACATTGACCCTCTAGTACAAGGTGACACACCCAAGGAGGGATTTACAGCTGAAAGCGAGAAGTGAAAGTTGTTGGGCACCCACGCAGCATCTCCGTATCTAACCTCGCTGCATTAGCAAAGGAAAATGAGGATGTGGCCAAGAGGGACTCCTATCTCTCACTGTGTGATAGGGGACTGAAAAGTCCCAACAGAGATGACAACAGGGGTCAGGCAAGCAAGAAGTCTGCCCTGGTACACAGGCTTGATGAGATAAAACATTTTGAAGTATTTATGTACTTAAACAGCACACACTGATGCATTTGAATTAAACACAAGACTACACATCACAGGGACAACAGAGCCTTAGTGGCTAAACTACATATTGAAATGTGCACGCTGTTCAGAAAAGCCAGTAGAGGTATGGGCAGTACATATCTAAACCTCTTAAAACTGTGATTAAAACAAAACTCAAACACACCACTGCAAAAGAATAAGCAGAATCTGACTGGGTCCAAAAAAAAGGCACTTTAAAAAAAAAAGGGCAATCATGCTCAGAGTGCTGAGCGTCTGCAGTAGATTCCAAGAAACCAGCTCTGATACAGACTGTATTTTGTTAGAATGAAAAATATCACAGTGAATTGGGCATTAGAGGAGATTAACTTCTCTGATACCCACGTGAGTCAAAAGGAACTAGTTTAGGTAGTCAGGTAGACTGAGGAAATTCAGGGTCTCTAAAATGATAAATGTGCAGAAACGGAACTGGAAATGCCTCATGGGAAGAGCTGTGTAGTAGTAGTAGTAAACTTCAAGACTTAATAGGCCTAACTAGATAAAAATAGTCTCCCCATGCTTCCCAAAAAGGCAGGGAAGGAGTTGACTAAAGAAGTTGCACCTCATGTGCTGAGGTATGGGACAAAAGTTAAAACTATCCAAAAGATTGGTTTTAATATCTTTTAAATCAATGTTCTTCAACAACACATAGAAACTCAGTGAAGAAGTAATCTGGCAGTGAAAATTTCTTAGTAAAGAAACTAAGACAGGGTGTCTACTATGAAACAGGCCCTGAAACATCACAACCAGCATGGAATTAACAGTCACAGTTTCCTGAGCATGAGCTGAGGAAACCCTATGATACTGCTACGGATTTGTGAAAAATTCAGATTAAATTGTATGTACAGTTGCAAATAAAACTTTCATGCATTCTCAAGTTACTGTGCCTACTTCACCTCTAGCCAATATAGACACCTATGATTTTTAAGCAGATAAAAAAAAACCCAACACACCAAAACAAAGCCAACCCCACAACACAACATACAGTGGGAGATACTCTATAATGGCAGAAGAGCAAACAGAATCCCTGTCTTTAGAGTCAGGGGTGAGGAGAGAAAAGGGAAAATAAATCAGCAACATGCAGGATTTCAGATTAAATCAAAGAGTCAGAAGGAAATACCAAAGTCAATGGTAACAGATTAACTTTAAAAAAAAAAAGTTAAAAAAGACAAGGGAAATCTGTAGATCTCATCTGGACCTGACAACAGCTGCATAAAAAAAAAAAAAGAAAGATGGCAACGATCTTATTTAGTAGAAGATTGTGAAGTGACTAAGTAACTGGCCACAGAAGATGATAAAAAAATAAAGATATCAGGCTTGACACAGATCACCAGAAGAGTTTGCCAAGAATTACCTTGGTGCTAGTTTTATTTAACAGACCTACTAGTAGCAAGGGAATTGAGGTGTCTAATAAAAATTGCTGCTGACAAAAAGTATACTGGCACCTCCGATGCACTGAGGGACTAGAACACCAGGTGAGAGGAACCACATGAAAGGAAACAGTTCAGTCCTGAATGCAAGGTCAGGAACTGCAGCGTAAGACAAGCAGAAGTTCTGCTATGGCAGCTGGAAGTGACCAAGGAGGGGAAGGTACTCGTGTATGAGCTGATTGCACATTCACTTCACCACCAATTTGATGAAGGTCTGAAAAGAGAAGAAAGCTACCCTTGACATAAAGTAAGGCAAGCATTAAAAAAAAGTCACCGTGCAAGGCACTCCCAGCACCTGATCTGGTCAGGAAACAAAACATAGCACCTAAGACACACCTGAGATCAGCATAATGAAGAATACTGTCCTGAAGTGAATACCACGAGCATACCTAGTCAACCACATCACAAGATTCTTTGCATCTCTTCAAGTCTAAACACAAGTCTCCCAGACAGATGGGGAAAAGGAAAGTCTCCCCCATGTGAACAGAGTACAGAGTTAACCAATTTACAAAGGCTCATAGGAAATGCAGATGCTTTTATAAACACTGAGGAAAAAAAAGTTTTAGCCAGGTGTGCAAACTGTTCATGAATACATTTATCTGGAATCCTGGAATAAAGTTTCAGTCAAAGCAGCAAAGTTCTGAAATAATTTCCTAACAGGGCACCTGGGGACAAAGCTCTGACTATTTTAAGATTATTCTTCGTCACTTCACAAAAGGGAATATACAAGTGTACTGATTGCAACAAATATTGAACACTAGTATCCAGTCATTGTACACAACTTACCAACATTACTACGGTTGATTTAACCGGGCTGCAAACTGACCCTGCCTTGACACTCTATAGTCTCCATTAATAAAAAGAAATTACTTCAGCTTTACTCGCTTATACATATTTCTTTTGTGAACAAAGGTTTGGTGTTTTTCTAATGAATATTAATTTCAAAAAATTGCAGATCAAGAAAACTAAACTTTTTTAGGATCTGTGTTTAGGCTACCAGACGTTTGTAGCTTCTACTACATCAATCCCAATTATCAAATTTGTTAATTTTATTTGTTATGATGTCAATACTTCGCATGCCTGTGCCTTTCTGAAGACAGTGACTGCAGTTTCCAGAGTTCTGAGTCTCAGCTACGCAGAAACAAGCACTTCAGAATCTCTGTGCAGGGAGGAATTAGGGGAACAGAAGTTTTCTTCAATTCCGTTCCTCAACAAAGCAAATCCAAGCAGAAGTCTAGCCAATCTACGCCTTGGGCTTTTTGTCAGCACTCCTCCTACATTCCACAAAACATTCTTGCATGCAAACATCTCAGTGGCATTCACAGACCTGGCAAAACAGCTTCATAAGATGGTTCACTTGTATTTACACACAAGACCCTCATTATTTTCAAGCACCAAAAAGCAGCACGAGGAAGTAAAAAAAAGCAGTTTGGTCAACCAGAATAAGAAGTGAGAATTAGAGTTACATACATTAATGTATAGAAAACCTCTTTTCCCACCCTCAATCCCTAGCTCCCTTACCAAATACCACCTTTCCACTGTAAGCACATCAGGCTGGGCTAATATAGAAGATATGATTTTATTGATAAAGTAGTATAAAACAGATGCACAGCCTACACCTTTGCTCTTCTTAAGTAACACGCTGCAAGGTGAATCGAGTGGCAATGCATGTGCAGACTGTTGAGCAATAATATGAAGAATGAAAATCCCTCAAGAATTCAAGTTCTGCAAGATGTGAAAGCTGGGAGACAGGCTATAGTGAAAAAGGCATTACATCCTCCTAATAGTCGAAGGACAAATATTTATTTAGTTTGTAACATAAAATTCATTTAAGAGCAAGCAAAGATGATTCTTTCACAGAAGGGCTCTGTAGACTGAACTACTATTTAATAGGTTGAGAAAACCAGAAGCAAACAAATCTCATCGTGCACTGAAAAGTGTGTTTATGCTAACCATGCAATCTAGTCAAAGTAAACAAAGCGAGTTCATTTGGCAAGGAAACATTGGTAGTTCAACGTGAACTGTCAATACATCTCGATTATCAAGACAGAATGAAACTGCATCCAGTTAGGAAAATGTGGATGTTTTCAAATGCTGTCAGAACCCAAAATTTCCAAAGTCTCTTCAAGTAGGAAGCAGCCACCACCACAGAGAAGCCCCCCAAATGTTTTCCAGACTGAGAACCCTCAGACACTTGATAATACTGAGAAACTGCCACCATTCTACCACTGAATTACTAAGAAATTAAGGAAGCCACTTGTTTAAAAATAAAGAGATGGCTGACAACAGAGCTAGACATAAATGGGAAGTTGCATATTCCCTGCTCAGCTTATCAAACTAACCAGCTAGGACTAAAGCCTGCCTGATGAAAACAATGACCTTTATGCATTTAAAAATATTCAATGGTGTACCATTACTTGAAAATTGATTTTTTTTTTTAAATATAAGATTATCATCAGTAAAGGATCTTCAGTATACCAGCAATTGCATGCACATGACGGCAGAAGACAGTGAAGTGTTCCTGCAATAAAAGGAACAACAACAACAAAAAATTTACAAGTCACCCTTATCAAATACTCCATTTTTTGAAAGCCTGACAACACTTTTGTTGTTGGTCTTTTCATTAAAATAAAAAAAAAAAAAACCCCAAAAAAACCAAACAAAAAACCAGAAAAACCCACCAAAACAAAAACCAAAGCAACAAAACCACAAGCAAACAAACACCAAGTCTCATCTGACAAAGTGACATCCTGGCAATGGCTCTGCTGTTGACTTTCATGTGGAAGTGTTGATCCTCCTGAACTTCAGGGTGCAATACAGTATTACACATAGGAAAATAAGCTGTGAAATGAAGGGGGAGGGGGGAAGAGAAGCCTGTGATTCAGCTAGCCATTGGAAAATTCTTACATCTTATCTCCAAATCTGAAGTGAAGTTTCATATTTATTCAGAGAATGGAATGAAAAAACATGATTTCAGCAGCGCATTTGTATTCTTATTCTAAGAAACAGGATGCTAAGAAGCTTGTTTCAACAAAACGAACTGGACATCAGCTAAAAGGCAAGAACTATATTTACTTACAATAGCAGTTCCCTAGCTCAGTAAATTGTCCTTTCCCAACAATTTGAGATTATCTAAGCACTGGGAGATATTCAGTGAGCCTTGGTTTCATGAGGTCTATAGGGTTATTGTAATACTGAGGGCTTCTGGTTTTAATGCCTTGCAGATGAGATTGAGTTCATTTGCAGATCTGTTACTGTCCTTCAAATGCACCAGTGATATCACTTTTTTTTTTTTTAAACAACAGGAAAGAATGAATGGGTTTTTTACTTCCTGAACTTCAGCAGCTGTGGCAGTAGCACAACAGCTATGAATTGTTACTTCCTAGCTAGTAAAAATTATCAGTACTATTCAGCTAAGGAAGACAAGAATCAGCCACAATACTCTGGGCCAGTATTTTGCTCAACATCCGAACTTTCATTTCCCTTTAGATTTGGGTTTTGGATGGAAGGTTAAGAGTAACCTAGCAAAACAGCCCCTCATACTTAGCCCAGGAATCTAAACCCAGCTGGGTGCCTGCTCAGCCTAGCGCTTGCACGGATACCACAGTGGTAGGCAAACAAGGGTCCATGACATGTCTTAGTTGTCCATCATTTTTTTCAGTAAATAGTATTTGTTGACACTAGTAAGGGTACACCTACTGAACTCACTTCTTTAAAAGGTCACTTTCTTGCTAAAACATGACAAAAAGTCCTGTAGGCCAACACCTAAATTATTCTCCTTCCATTGTTCAACCGTAATCAGACAACAAACAAGAAATATCAACTCTTCTTTCCCAACATGGTTGTTACTAGAGTTCAATAACAGGACTAGATTTAGCCTAGATTCTCCTCTCTTCATATACAAATATACAAATTGCCTGTCACATGACCTCAGCATCAGCAAATCTGCAAACCCCATTAGTTCTCATTCTACTTCTTGAAGTCAAATTCTGTCAGACTAAGACCACCAATTCCTCCATTAAAAGCCTTTTCCAACAATGGCTGCATTGCACCGTATGAAAGATGACCTGTATCCCAATCATAAGGTTGCTCAGACTCCATTAAGGCCCAGGCAAGATGGGAAAAGAAAACCAGGACTCTGGCTTTTCCAAAGTCATTTCTAGATCTAACAGAGTTTGAAGAGCATAGGTGCACTACACTAAACTTCAAAATACACTAGTAGAATTATGCCAGAATGGTTGAGGTTGGAAGGGACCTTTTTAAGAATATCTGGTCTCTCTCCCCTGCTCAAACAGGGCCACCTGCAGCCAGTTGCCCAGGACCATGTCCAGACAGCTTTTGAATACCTCTGATGAGGGACACTCCACATCACCTCTGAGCAAGCTGTGCCAGTTCTCAATCACACCATGAAAAAAAAAATATTCCCTGATGTTCAGAGGGAACCTCCTGTGTTTCAGTGCCCATTGCCTCTTATCCTGTCCTGTTACAATCCCTTAACAAGAGACTAAACCATTATCAGAACGTTATCTTTTAAGGAAACCAAACATGGCTGTTCTGAGTGATTCTACTAACCCTATTTTAACAGTAACAGCAAGTAAGATGTAGTTCTGAGAAGTTTCACACTGCCAGGGTGATGATTGCTTTTACTTACTATCAAAATAAAAAGAGTTGGGGAGATATCTTCAGGCATAGTCATAGTAACACCTCTTGCTTATTATTTTTTGTGTCTTCGATCCATTATCACTTATTTAAAAAGCAAAGACTTGCAGTCTTTTAGTCATAATGCCAGCTCCAAACAGCCTGATGCATGCTACGCGGCCGCCGCCTTCTGAGGTGGTGAAATCACTGCTAAAAAAATTGGACTAGCAAGTTCTTAGAACATCTGCTACCTCAACGGCTGCATGGTGCCCAAAAACAGAGAGGCCACGTGCCACTGAGCCGCACAGACGCAGACACTGGCCAATTGTGGGGGGAAACTCCACACAGTTACCAAACTGTATAAAGGTATCTCTCAGCATGTACCAGCCTGCCCGCCTTTGGCAAGCAGCAAGAAATCAGGGAGGGAACCTGGCAAAGCCACCACAAACTCTTAACCACAGTCACCTTAAACCAGCAAAGGCTCAGAAGCCTTTCAGAGCTCAGAAGGCTCCCCAGCATGCAGACAGTAGTCACTAGCATGTTTTAGGATCCCCGTTGCTACTGACAATTTACGCTTCATCATTTTAAAGTGCTCAAGGGTTACCACGGAAGATTAAAAAAAAGAAACAGCAAGCATCTGTTGAGGTACACGAGACTGTCAGTGACTGAATCACATTCATAGCGAAACTTCCTCCCCCCTCCCCCCCTGCATTAGAAGATGCACTTAAATTCACAGTTTCTGCCGTCAAAGCTTTGTCTAGGGGATCTCAACACTCGTATTTGTCACAAGAAAGGGGTAACGCAAGAAATGGTAGAACCATTCACTCTCCTTCAGAACAGAATATTTTACAGTACTAAGCAAGCTTCTTTTCCAGAAAGACAGTTTCAGTCAGCATAGTCCCAGATGCCAGTATGAGCAAGGCATGTTCCGCATCGTGTCCAGGGGAGACACCGCTATTATGCCTCGCAGCCCGAGGCAGCAGCAGAACTCTTAATAAAACTTATCAAGGCTGGTTTCAAAGCCACCTGTTGCCATTGCAGACAGGACAGCAAAAGTTCTGTAAAAAAAACAAGTGTACATTTCACTTGGGGAACTAAGAGTATGAAGAAACTTTCTCTGTCCCTCCTCAAGGCTATTTTTCTAGACACACTGACAAAGCAATTATCTTGGAAAAGAGAGAAACATTGCAACAATTTTATTTTTTTTTTTAATAGTGAGTTGTTGGCAAGAAGGAAGAAAGTAGTGCCTGAGACCTGGATCCTACTCTGCTCATGTGAAAACTTGAAGGGCAGGACTTAACCTTCTGTAACAAGCAGAATTAACAGTGACACAGATGGACTTGTGCACTGAGAAGGATAAAGTCTCCTGCACACATGGTTCCACTGGGGATTGACAAGCTGTTCAGAAATTGCCTCTTCTGTGGTTTCAGCTACTCTCCAGGCAGAAGGAAGTAAACATGTAAGGCAAATGTATACCCACACAGTTGTTCTTTATTGGAACTCAAAAGACTAGGGAGCTTCATTCATTTTCACCAGCAGATACTTGAAAATGGAACAGACTAAAATCAGAACAGTAATAACACATATGCTGTGACTAGGGAAAACCTCCAAAATCACAGGAAAATGTGGCATAAGTCAAATCAGAGAGAGGTGACCTAAAAGTGACCAATTAATCACCACAACAAATAAGAGATGACACTTGTGATGATCGACTCTGCAATATCATCACAAGCAGTAATAGCAGAATTGGCAGAAATTAGGATGAGGGAAAAGCACAACTACCTTCAGCCAGGGAAACATTTCAGACTTTTACCCTAAAAACATTTTACAGAGGATACATTGGATGGCCAGAAAGCCCAATGCTTCAGGTTTTTCTAACAGCAACAAAAAGTCATTACTGAAATCCAACACCAAAATGCGACAGGTATGGCTGCAGTAAACACAGAATAGTTACAAACACTGGTACAAACAAGGATTAGTTTCTCACCTTTACTATTTTGTATCGTTACCATCTTCATTCTAAGAACAGCAGTTAAACAGAAGCGCTGCAGGACAACTGCAGCATCACATACTACCATGTTTTTGCTGTGACAGTTTTTTAGGTTTCAGCTCAACCAGCATGCAGGCAGGATCTGCAGCTATCACTAAAAGGTTGTTATTATGGAAAGATGAATCAAAAGAAAAAAATCTCCATAATTCCCAATTCACACGTTACATTGGAAGGCAGAAGAAAGGGAGATTGGTTTGCACACTCATGTTAATGTAAGTGCCAAAGAAAACATCCGGAAGAAAATAAGTGTTGACATGGCAGCATCTGTGTTTGCCAACCTAAATATGATTCAGCCATCAAAATCCCACAACTTAGAGACTAAAGAGGGAATCTTCAGTTCAAGCACTTGTAATTTAATAACTGGACTTGAAAGCAAGAAATTTCACAACAGATGTATACACATCTCTTGGTCAGACAAGGAATGCAAAGGTTGGCCAATGGGCTATTCTGTGACTACAAAGGAAGGGTCTTTCAAACTGTTACAAAATTGAAAGGCAACACACAGAGGCACATGAAGAATCATACCTGCAGCCTTCCTCCTGTGACTTACCAGATGCTATTAGGTAGCCACTACCTTTATGTCAGCCTGTCTTATGGCCAGATATTCAATTAGCAAATTTGGAGATCCCTCGAAGAGCTAGAAACTCATAGCAATTCTCAATACACTACTTCAGCTTAGGGATCAGTGAAAGTCAGTTCTCACTCTTATTCCTCCCTCCTGTTGCACATAACAGGGATTCCTGTCAAGTCATGCTTATCAGCACTTACTTTCCACTGAAAAAATATTCAAGACCCGTGCCTAGAGCAGCCTTCATCCAAAGGCTCTGAATCAGTAGCACACAGGCACTGCAAAAATTGCTTAGCACCTTCCACATCAAAAGCATCTGTTTCCTTACTTTATGGTTAGCATCACAGTGTGCCCGGACACTGAAATAGGATTAAGCACTGCCGTGCTTACTACTGCGTACCGACACGTGACATCTACCCTAAGGAGCTTGCACTGAGTCAGTGCTGTTCTGGCACACCAGGCACGCAGGACAGGACAGGCTGAGCTGCACTGGGCTGAACTCACCAAATGCTTTTCTTGGTCTCAGCTAGCACTTCTTGGAGTGTTCCCTGCTGGTACTAACTATGCAGGTACCAGAATTACCATTGAATTATTTGTATTTAGAAAAAAAAAACCAAACAACCAAACAAACCAACAAACTTTGATCATCTAACAATCATCTTAGTTGGAACACCTGAATGCAGAAAATGAGAAAGAATTAGTGCAAATTTTCTCTTTTCTTGCGTCACAAAGGTTGTTCTCCACATTTTTTTTTTAGTGTTTTAAGCAACTTGCAACAATGTGCCGTGAGCTACATATTGACAGAACTCCAAACCCACTACTCAAACACTGTGTTAATTCATGTTATAATCTCCTATGTAACAGAACCTGCTATTTCTGAACATACACGCCACGTGAAAGTCACAAGCAGCTTCAAGAACTTTGCATGAGCAAGAAGCTAAAACAGATTGAAAGGAGGAGTTAGGGATATCCTGCCTCCCAGGATCAAACTCACAGCTGTGCTTTTCTTAGCTATTACGTTTCCAACTTTACCTAGATTGTCATATTCATCAGCATCAACACCCACGTCACTCAACCTTGAAGGCAGACAGCAAACCTCGCTCTGAGGTAATTAGAAATGAACATCGAGAATATATGTATTATGTTAGCAGAGCAGGAACAAGTACCCACAATAGGACAGAACGTTACATACAAAAAACCTCCTTGTCCTTCAGATAAATGAGAAACTAAAGCAATGAAACATGTATATCCAGGCACAGCACAAGTGACAGCTGCAGGAGACTAAAACCAGTATCTATCCCCCAAAGTATACTGCTTGAACACATGCACAAAGGGAGCAGACAGACATGAAAATCCAGCATCTCAGAGAACAGAGCTGGGTAAATTTGGTAACAGAAACACATTAGGAGAGCCTGGAGAGTTGTTTGTCAGATCTCACAATACCTGCATCCTATTATCGGAAACTTGATACAGGAAAAGGCAGTTAGATTCTCCTAGAAGTTTCTTTGGCTTCCTGAGTAGTGGTATATCACAGTATCCTCTAGCCTTTACCAGCAAAACTTTGTGCCTTTGGTGAGTCAAATCTTACATAACTGAAATCCACTGAAAAATTTCTACCGACTTAAATGAGATCAAAATATGCTGATACAAACACTGTGCTGCTTCTGATGTACAGAAGTACCCCATGACTGCACAGTTCCATACTTAATCTGCTGCCTCCTTCATCGGCGCATTTTTTTCAATGCACGTTACAGTAAAAAAAGTTTAAACCTAAAATATATTGGCTACAAAATGAGAAAAGCTTTCCTATTGAAAATGTGATTCATCTATAAATTGCTAAGAGCACTGTTGGTAGCAACTGAAAACTCAGTCTGACAATTAGAAACGGTAAGATGCCAGACTGACAGAATAGCGCCCTATTCCACCCTACTCTCTCCACAGCATGTAACAAAACCTACAGGATGCAACAAATGCTTGTTGGACTGACAGGCGTGTATTTATAATGGATGTGGTCTGAACTAGACGCAATTCTGTACGATGACGTACCCACAGCTACCAAAAAAAACAAATAAGGTTCTGTATAAGAGACGGTATACTTACACCTGCAACAGTGAATGAGCTAGCCACACAGGCAGTGTTGCAATAAGTGAACTCCAGCGTGTCTTACCATCATTTCCTGGCCCTGGTGAACATACTGGTAATTTCAACCCAACCACAACTGTTCACCACATGCACACTCATAGACAGAGAGCATATCCCATCCCTAAAACTCCCCTCCCATCTTTCCTGCATGCAAAGCTAGGTATTATACAAAATGATAAGAGGGAACATAAATGGGCCTAATGCAGTGTGTGGGGAGGGTGATGTCAGAATAAGGAGAAAGAAAATAAAGAATTGTCAACATTACTGGTTTGTCAATGGATGAGAAGGCACAGCAGAAGGTATTTAGCTTGGACTACAGACTACAGAATATTACTGAAGGCTTTATTTTAAACATTTTCAATAACAAAAATGAAGCTCATAGAAATTAAAACTGTTGTTACCCATGGCTTTACAGGTAATGTCAATGAAAACACTCATTTTAAATACACAAACCGGACTTACAAGCCCTGTTGAAATTAAATAAAGTGTTCTGAACTCTGTGATTAAACTAAGAAAGTGACGGAATGAAGCAATAACCAACTGTTCCCTCTGCTCCTTCTCGAGAAAGCAGAAAAGGAAGAACACTCATCATCATTAGAGGCCTAGGACAAAAATGTAAGGTAGACAAATTACCTTACCAAGGAAGAAGTAAATTTATTAAACACCCTTCTCTTGAGCCATTGCAGATACCCTCCTAGTAAAAACAAATCAGCAAGTGTCAGCGAAGAGCACTTCCCTGTCAGTGAACTGTACTGAACAGTTTTCAAGTAATGGAGTATTTAAATGCTCACATTGCCTAATTTGTTCTCAAATGGAAATTTAATCAACCGGGAAACTGAAGTGGCTAGATTTAATTAACCTATTTACTTGAAGACGTGGGAAGAAAAAAAAGAAGAAATATATATAATAATGGTGGCCTTTCTTATTTCACACGAACCAGAGATTTCAACCAGAGTGAGAGCTTTACACACATACCCAAGGTTTCTGAAGTTGCATGCCTAACAGCCAGCCGGCTGCCAGCTCGCCCCCCAGAGCTCGCGGGGAGCGGGGAGACCTGCCCCTGCCCACCCCCCCCGGGAAAGCCAC
>NW_010236385.1:0-40593 GCF_000690775.1 Eurypyga helias
TCATCCATGTCACTGACACTTTTTACATCTTCCATAGTTAAGCTGTGGAAATTTTTGCAGTAGGATGTTGTGCATAGTAAACAGTTTCCAAAACCAATTAAATGAATTCCTGGAAAAAAAACTCTAATTGACTGAGGTCATACAGATACTCATGATCCTGAGCTGCAGATCACAGGAAGCTGAGAATGTACACCAGAAACATATTGCCGTATCCATTCACTGTCTTACACTCTTCCCTAGACATCCAACAGAACAATTTACTGAAGAATATAAAGAACATGAGTGATCTGTCTGAATCAGTGCGGTTGCTACTTGGCTGTTCCTGGGAGGCTGACACCTGTGCTGCCTGGTGTTCTCACTGGTAAATCCTGATAAAGAGCGATGCTATCATGCAGCCAGCAAGTAAGAGAGGTGAGGCTGGGTGGGATGCAGTGTCCCAAACTTAGGCATCCAGTGTCACTGTGGGCACTGCCTCATCTCCAGCTTAATCTCATGCAGATGAATTGAACACCCTGGGATGCTGGATTGGGTCAAGTCACCAAGGAGTAAATATACTCAAAACAGAGTCAGAAATTATTTATCTCCTCTCAAGAAGTCAATTAAAGTAGTTAATACAAAACCCACATGAAAAGTGCTTATTTCTCTTCATTGATCACTGAGGGAATCACTGGTGACTGCTGTCACCTGACACTAAGGGGATACTAGCTCAGCTCTGGATATTCCCAGTGTGGTTGTCTAAAATTTGGTAAAGTACTGACTGTTCATTCTATGCATGGATATCAGCCCAGATTTCTTCTGGCTACTCAAAGTGACTTTCACCTAAAGGTAGCTCTAGGCAGCTGGGAGTGACCACTGGGACCTATCTTCATTAACCAGGACCAGAACAAACATCTCTGAAACATGTCCCCCAGGACTTGCAGTGCTGTGTTTAGTAGAGGTGGCACTTGCTCAAGCATCCCAGGAGAAAGTCTAAGCAGGGAAGAAATATTACAGTGTCACATCCAGGCTGGGTGACAAAATGCTGAAATACTGTACTCCCCTGCAAACGCAAGTCTCCCCAGTGCTAACTTCTGACAGTGTGACAGCAAAGTTAAGGCCCAGCACCTTTACCTGACAGATGACCTTTAGCTGACTAAAGCTCTGTTAGGTTTATTCCTGAGCCCCAGAAAACAAAGCTAGGCTTATAAAGATTTGCAAAGGCCATGAACATACTGTTCCTGTAGATTTTTTTGAGCAGGGCTTTTTTACTCACAAACGGTAGCAAAAGCTATCCTGGTAATACTCTGTGAAAAACGGGGCAATAAATTGGTGTCATTTTAGTGGATTAGCACTGTCACATCAGCTGCCACAGCTTTCCGCCTATGTCATCAACTTTGCTGCTGCCATTCTCTGCCCCCATCACATTGCAGTAGTTGCAAACGTTACAGTTAAAGGGGGAAATGCTGCTATTAGAACTATAAAAAGGAGGAATGATCTTCTGGTAGACTCATGGGTTTTTGGGTGATATCAATGCTACTTAGCATTAGAACATTTTTAAAAAATATATTTTATTGCATCAAGACCAAATGGATTCTGTATACTCTGATTTCTAAATATAAGAGGAGGTACAGTTTATCTAGCTTTCTTGAAACCGCAAGAAGGATTACTGTGATGAACTGTGTGATGCTTTCTAGGTAGGAGAATATGAACCAATTGCTCTGGCACATATGACTAATACCTTCTAAGCATGGTCCTGTATTCTACCAAGGGACTCATTGTGCAAACTTGGGCACATTGTTTATCCATTAGTTGTCACAAGATGTGAATGAGTCATAGAGGAGTTTCAGGTGCTCAGGACTAAATATATAACTGAAATTCCCTCAGTGTCTTTTGACTTCCCTAGTATCAACAAAAGAGTCCTTCCTATCTATCTTTTAGGACCCCAGCGTACTAGGGACTAAGTGAGTGCAAAGTGTTATTTCTGTGGCATGATAAAATGCAGGACAATTATACGTAAGAAGGAGATATGATCCCTACACATATTTATGATATCTTAAAATAAAACAAAATTATTTGGAGTTCACATTTCAACAAAATACACAATTCACAACTTAAATGGACTAGAAATGTTATTTGGGCTGGAAGGAAAATGCCCCTTGATGACTAAATCCAAGCCTTTCCACTGTGCAGTGAGCTGGAATAGAGAGCAGCTGTTATCAGAACAAGCCTTTAGCTGCAGAATGGAGCAGGGAATATTTCATTTCACATAGGGTTCAGAAATTTGTTGAAAGGACGACTCTTTAAACACGAGTATTTTTCTAGTAAACTTTTATGATATGGAAACTGGAGCTTGACTGGAACACTTCTGTGTTTTGATGAAGACTTCATTTACATACAACCTACTCTTCTCAGTAACTCCCCCTACCTTCTTTCAGGACAAACTGAGATAAAGGGACAGATTTTGGCATCCCAGCCTTGAGATCAGGAGAGTCTGATTTCTTTACTTCCAGACCATTGAAACAAACAGCACCAGTGTTTCGTTCCAGGAAAATCCAGCAGAAACCTGTAATGCTGGGGAAAGGTGAATTTTGAATGGGTGCAGAAGCATTCCTCACCTTGGTTCAACCTGGGCTATCATACCAGGACTCCTCAACCTAATGGCACAATGTATCAATTCTTCATTAATCATCTCATTCACTCTGTCTTACTGAAGATGGTAAAGTTCATTTCTACCTCGCACAACTTGAATGAAGCCCTAAACTGGGATTAATCCACTAAATTTTGAGCATTTAAGACAATCCACTTATTCCTACTTCTTTTTTTTTCCCCCACTCAAATTCCCCAGAGGACGAGTCTGCCTGTTTTAATTCCCTGATGAGCCCTGCCCACATGGCTCCAATTGGTTTTACAATGTGCAGCCTGCCTGAGACACAAGATAGTGACTCGCCCACAGTCTCTGATAAATGCATATTCAGAGGGGCTCGTTTATTGTGTTTTACGGCCACAGATTCCACAGTATCCAAATACCCCAGAAATGGTTTTGAATTTGGATATATAATCCTCTTTTGTTTCTCTGAGTATTTCCCCTTAATATTTGTTTAGTTTTCATTTTTCATAAAGACTAAACATAACAGTCACTTTCAGTTAAATAGAAATAACTTTCTGCGATTTCTGGTCATTTTTTGGTGAGGTGTGGGGTGAAGAAGGGATTTAAGATCTGATGAGTTACGTTAAATCTTAAATAGTTTTGCCCTTATCTTGTCTCCCACTGCTCTCTTCTGATTGAAGAAGTGCTGCCAAAATAATTTATTTACTTTCCAGTTCTGATGTAAATTTTGTATGTTTTCAGTTTCTGCCACAAACTATTCAGTATTAGGAGCTTCTTGTCACACAGACCTACTCACATTGACCTGTGTCTTGCAGGCAGTGTGATGGATTCAAATAAATCTGCAGGTCAAAGATGGATATTCACCTCTTCGTCTGAAACAGCAGTCAGCTATGGATCTGTCTTCCAGTGCCTGAACAGAGCAGGGCCAATATTACTGTCAGACAGGCACTTAATAAGGCTTTTGAATGCATTGTGAAAATTGTCTTTGATAATGACACTTGTCTGAGCCAACAACCTCTTGCCTTGCAAATGATGAAATGCTTTTCAACAGCACAACACTCTGCTGCAGTATAACATGCTAAAACAAAAGCCTCATGACATTGTTTGGGAAATTTCTAATGAAAAAATCTTATGTTTTATATATTTCTTAATCCTCTTTATTAGAATATATGAACCAAATTCTCACCTATCTAGCCACTGTTACAATAGGTGACTGTTTCACCATTTGAGCTTTAAGTCTGCTAATATTGAAGGCAGCAGATTCTCTTATGGCCCTCTAAAAACTTATTTTTCAGAGAGAACTTGAATTTTGCTTGTTTTTCTGTACCTGGTTTTCTCACTAATATTCTCTTTTTTTTTTTTTTTTTTTCCTCATTTCCCTCCAGACTGTGAGCCTGGGAAGCCACATCTTGAAAGAGGTATTTTATATGGTTCTATACCTCTTCATAGCTGTTGCCAGGAGCATGGCTGATTTGATGTTTAGCCTTGACTCTGGTTCAAGGTCCATTTAGAAGGTCCTGTCATCTTTGTTCAAGTCTTGTTCTGGTATCTGCCAGTAGTTATTCCAGAGAACCTCTTGCCATAGATGATTATTGTCAGAACTGATCAGCACAGTGAGAAATGGGGTCAAAGAAAGAGTCAAGATCCAGACAGTTAAAAGCCACAAAAATCAGGGTCTTAAAAATAAAACTCAGTACTGAACAAGGAGCCAAAGGTGGTCTGTGATGAACTGAACAGATCAACTCTTATCAATCTGTGTTGCTGATGTGACAGGTCACCATGTGTTGGACCATCTGGATCCTCTTCATTATGTTCTCCATCCACCCCTTGTACCGTAATGCTCAGTAATTGAATGCAAAGGTGACAAACATAAGGCTGGTTGATCTTCCTGCCACATGGCAGGAAAAGATGCAGCCTTTTGATTAGCTAGAAGAAGGAATTTCTACCTTAGACATATCTTGAGCTCTCAGGAGCAACAAAGCATATGGGACCCATCTGAGATGGTGAAACCTTAACAGATTCCTTACATCAAGGAATGCTGTTGTCTTAGTTCTTTAAAGTTGTTTCTTCTTTCTACCTCCATTTACATGGTTCATATTTAAGGCCTTATTTATTTCAGTCAGGCAGTGATTCAGCTGGACCTTAACACAGAAATAGGGATGATGACACAGAAGTGAGTGACTGAGAATTGTGATAGTTTTGACTTTTAAGACAATAATCTAACAGAAAGAGGCGGCTTTAAAAATGTTCGGTGTTTTGAAGCTTTTCCTCCATACACACGAATCCCCAAAGCTGCTGTCCTTGGGTCCTGACTCCTGAACCCTCCCCAGTCCTGCCAAGCTCTGCCAGACAGATCATCCCATCTTGTTCCCACTGTCGAGCCACGCACTGTCCTGTTCCAAAGACAAACCCCATGATGCCATCCTTTTCCTTGTCCTGCATGCAGCCTGGGATCCCACCTCCCCTGCTGACCCCACAGCACTGAAGATTTCTCCATGGCAGGAGGTGAGGGCTCAAGCAAATCAAGGAAGAGAGCTTTAATTAATACCTGCTAGTCATTAGGCATTATTTGGGAAAATACATTTACATTAAAACCCCTCTCTTGCAGCCATGCCTGCCACCCTGACTGTGTAATGAGGCACTGGGTCAGAAATGGGGTGGGAAAGTATGAGGTTCTGATTAGTGCTCAGAGGCATTGTGAAACATTCCAGGTGAGGTTTGACCTACGTATTTAGGTGAGAGATGAGCTGAGGACTAAAAGTGGTTCAGAAAGGCAAAGATTTGTTTTTGCTTCATTTTACAGAAAATGTAAATGGGAGTGAATGAAAGCAGGGCAGTTTCTGAGCAAGACCAATCCATTCCTAAAGGAACACTGGTCCATCATTTGAGAGGTGAGCTGTTAAAATAGAAAGAATGTAATTTGCACTGTCATGTATGCAGTACAAAAATTGCCATTTTCACCCAAATAACAAATGAAGCAACTGGAGAAAGAAGAACTGTAGCAGACAGAATGACAGACTAAAAAGCCTTAAAGCAAGAAAAACTGCAACAGACCAGAAGGATTCTACAAGACGATGCAACTGCAGAAAACCATAATTGTGTCACTAGGGCTTGGGATTTTGAGCATGAGAGTGTGTACACGTAGAAAATATCCCAAAGATCACATTTGAAAACCCCAGCAGTGACTGCTAAGGAAAGGTTGACCAGCATGGTCTCATGGCACTAAGAGGGGGATTCTTTCCTGTTCTTGCTATGATCTTGGGAAAGTCTCTTCCTTAACAATTCCCCCTTTCTTTTCTCATTCTTCTTGTCTCTTTTACTTATTTATACTGAAGATGCTTCTGGAAGAAATGATACCTGTATGAAGCCCAACTCAACAACACCTGGAGTCTTGGCTATGACCTTCTGACTCTCTTTCATAGCACTAGCAACATTACTGGTATAACAAGGGAGTTCAAGCTGGAAGCAGAAAAGATTCCCAAGTTTCCTTGAAAAGCTGAGCGGGACTTGATAATTGCATCCTCTTTCACACATTTCCTTCTTGTCATGCATTAGCCAATCAGTATGCTTCTGCAACTAGCAGTAACAGTGCATAGAAGGAAAATGCCACTTTCCAGATAGAATGATCAATCTCTTTGACTTTGCCTGTAAACATGTTTCATCAGGGGGTCACTAATATGCTTTTATTGCCTCACTGTCAGAGATGATGCCATTACCAAGCCTGATAAAGTATTCTATAGAGGGCTCCTTTTAATTTTATTTTTTATGTGATCATGAGAGACTGTAACCGATAAATTTAGTTCAATGCTTTCTCACTATTAACTAATTCTGAGTAAATCCATTGGGGCAGTCTGGATACAAACACTTCAAAGAATTTTTACAGGATATTGAAAATTATATTCACTGTGGGACAGAGGTTTAAGTACTGAGCTGCTAGTGTTTTCTTTGCCATTAAAGCTACAACACTGCTAAATGTCATTTAGTCAAAATATTGTATTCAGAAGGATTTGAAGCACAAGATGACTATTTGCTTTTAATAAATTTGTTGCATCAGGGTGGTTATGTTAGATTATTTCTGGGGGGAAAGAGAGTTTGAGAAAAGATGATGTTTTTTTCCCTCAGTCAGGCCCAATCCAGCTCCCACCAAAGGCAATGAGAGTTTTGCTATTGCCTACAGTGGGAACAATCGATGATCTCTGAGGGCTTTGAGGTGTTCAAATCCAAATTAAAATATAGGGATTTTTCAGAGACAGAGGGAGGAGGGAAAAAAAACCCCAAAACCAAAAATCAAATCAAACAAAAAAAACCCAGCTCTAGCAGCTGAAAAAAACGAACAACCAACCACCAAAAAAAATGCAAACCCACACCAAAACCAAAAGAAAAGGGAACTGAAATAAAGGTTTTTCTCATGGAGGTTTTTTTTTCCCCAGGTTTCTTTCATATCCTATATAGCACCCTAAAAACTAGAACACAGGATGTGAAACCATGGAAACAGCTGGATGCTACAGGATTTTTGAACTACTTTTGTCAAGGTTTAGACTTTGGGGATTTCATTTTTTTTAAAGTTTAATTGACTTTTTTCCCTACTGAAATCTATAATATGTTGAGCTTGTTAAACCTATGTTAGAGGTCACAGACTAAATTTAATTGGTAGCATTTCTTTTGAGCCTAATTTAAAGGTTGATTTGGCTTTATGGACAGATTCTTAGCTGTTGTAAATCAGTTCAGCTATAATGGGGCTCTGTTTGCATCAATAAAATATGGTCATCCAAGACAAATCCCATGCAAAATCTCAGGAAGAACATGAAAAAAAAGTAAAAAAAAAGAAGTTCGCTCTTGAAAGACTATTTTAAGGAAACTTTCTGTAAAGTCAAATACTTTGCAAGAAAGTTAAAATACTTCTGTAATTCTATTCCCATCCTATCTAAGAAAACAGGGCTGTCCTGGAAATACGGTTATATGTGGTTATATGTGCTATATGGTTTGGGTTTATTTTGTAGAGCCACATGTTAAATCACAGTCAGGTCTCCAATCAGTCATTAAACCACTTTCCAGCAGACCTGACTGCCCCTCTGGGGAGCCTTGGACTCAATATTAATTGTCCCTTATCCTCCTTCTCCCTCCTCTGCTTGCTTGGGCTCAGACCTGGCCTCCCTACTGCATCAGCTCCCAGCATGGCCCTCCCCAGCCTTGGTCCATGTCCCCCTCCGTGCATCCTGCCATGCTCTTTTACTCAGGGCTTGGAAAGTTCCCTGACAGCAGACATCTCTGATAACCTGAAGGAAGATCAAAATCAATTAAATAGCACTGAGCGGCAGAGAGAAGGATTAATATAAAATTTTCCTAAAAAAAAACCCAAAAACAAACAACAAAACTATACCCCAAAACAAACAAACAAACAAAAACCCCCAACTCCCCTGCTAACCAACCAAGCAACCAAAAAAAACCAAACCAAAAACCTCACCTGAAAATTGATGCTTGGAGAGATCTTGGGCCTTGATCCTACAAGACATTTAATTTCATGCATTGTGGGCAATCCTGTTTTTTATAGACCTATTCATAGTTCATGTGCTTAAATCCTTCCAGGCTTAAAGACTACAGAGTATGCTTAAACTCACTGCTGGGCAAAAGACACTAACAGGATGCTAATATAAGATGCAAGTGGCTTATAGACCTTGTGAGGATCATGAGATTACTTTGCATTTACAAATGCAATTTCAGTAAAACATATTCAGGATCCAGAGTCTCTGCTGTGCAACCATGGAGGTGGATAGTCATTGTGAAGCGAAACACAACAGAAAGATGAGCACAAAATTCAGTCAAAAGATTTGTAAAGTGGGTGTGGTTAAGACTGTTATTTCCTGAATCCAGATGTCCTGGAAAGAAGTACTAAAAAACCCAGATAAAACACTATCAATAATGTTAGTCCATCAGTTTTTTTAAATCAATCAGAAATGGCACTTTAGAATTAGTCTTGAAGCACTTTTTTCTGAGCAGCTTGGTAGATACAAAAGGTACTGATAAGCCTTCAACTGAAAGAAATGAGTCTCCTAATCTTTTGGGATTCTCTCCTCACCAGTAAATGTGCAAGAATTGGAAAAGTCTGTGGACTAAATGTTAAAATCATTCACTAATACCCAGTAATGACAAAACTGTAATCTCAGTACAGTAGGTTAAATAACTGAGCCTGGGCAGCTCTAAGAGCTATGATCTACATATGTGCACCCTGTCTTCAGCCTACTCTGGTCTATACATAGATCTTAAACAGCAGTGCAATAAATCTTTCCCTGATGATACGGCACTTATGTCTATTTTTCCCTATATCTATTAACTGAAAAAGCAATTTCTGTATAGATCATGCTTCAGCTAACTCATCTTGACAGCAATAATGTGGAGTGACGATCTCATGAGACAACACCAAACTTACCACTTCTGGAACACGTACTGGGAACTCTCTCTTTTTATACTTTCTTTATGAAGCACTGTTTTTGATAACCTGAGCCATAGTATTGTGGTGCCACAAAAAGCACCCTAATGCTCTAGGTGTGCAGATAAACATTCAAGCTTGCCCTTGAAAAGGTGATATTGGTAGAGAAACATATCTAGAATGGGGTTTTCTGCTGAAAGGAAATATTTGAAAGATCATGATTCAGGCAGGTTAAAGGTCTTTAAAATAAAGGAGGAAGATGTATGGAGATACTCCCAAAGATGATAACTCTTGAACGGATGAGCCTTATCAAAATGAAATACAATAGAATTATCCTAAGGCATTTTTACTCATGGTGGATCCTAATCTCCAGGGAGGAACTGAAGTCTTCACAATTAACTTAAAAGGACTGGGGTTAAGGCCTATCAAAAAGACAACAGCAGCATCAAACGTGTCTCAAGGATAGGGCTTTATCTTTGATTCAGATGGGAGATGCCATTCCAAGGGCCACTTTCTCATTAGAGCAGATATTAAGAAACAGACACATGAAGTGGAGCTGAAAAGAGGTCTGAATAAAATCTTGGGCTGACAGAAGCATATGGAGATATTTTACCCACTGTGGCTGTGACTTTCTGCCCAAAAACAGGGTAAGACTTCTTCCTTTGTCACAGAAAGTCATGATGCCTCTATAAAGAAAATACCTGAGGGCTGACATTTGGACTGGAAATATGAAAATTCAGAGAAAACAAGTGCATGGCTAACTGATTTGTGACCAGCTGAAAATTGTCATTACACACTCACTTGGTACTTGCACAGCTCACAACATTCACAGCCAAGGCAAGATGCTCTGAAGAGGTCCTACCTTCCAAATCCATGAATTTACTTGGAAATCATCTGCTGGAACAGGAAGACCACACTCCAGCATACTGCAATGAATCACACTCTACTACAGTCCTACTCTTCTGTCAACCATTCATGCAGCACTGTGTGAGTGTGCGATACCTCATATGTGCACAACATGAGCCACCGTTACACATTCACACCAGTTTATGTTGCAATCTCACTACCTTGTGCCTAAATGTCATATTTCAAGAAACTGTTTTAAGACAATTCTTCAGGTGTATCTGAATATTTTCTAAGGTTTCAGATAATCAGTATTAATTCTTAGTGGTTGTAGAAAATAAGCAGTGAAGGAAGATTTTCTGTCTTCAGAATTTAAATGAAGAGTTTGAATCAGCTGCAGAGAGTGCATGTGAGATCCTCTTACAGCTTAAGCCTAACCAAATAAATAGTATAAACAACCAGATAACTTTCAAAATAGAAGGCAGTATTGTTACCAAAATTAACTAATTCCACTTAGGAAAACTAATGTGACTGAACGGAATAATTGTATCACTTTTCTGCCACTTGCATATCTAATTGTTCCCATTTTCAAAACGTCTTCTCTGCTCACATCTGATTTCAACAAATTATTCCACAAACCCTGCAAAAAGCAACAGGAAGTCTAATATTTGAAGGACAAGGGCAAATAAAGTACATATTTGCATAACGTGCAAAATTCAATTAAAGTCAGCAGAAACAGGACTCAAATAAATTGTAACTGTCCCAGAGTGAGCAACTATGACAGTGCATTTGCCTGACCTTTTGCTTACTCTCAGCCTCCTCCCCAGATGTCCCAGCAGCTTCATTTCTCTTTCAGCTCTGAGCTCGTGATATCTTCTTACAGTCACCTCTCGTTCTCAGACTGAATTCCTGCTAAAAAAACACAGCACTAAATTTAGGAACTATGGCTGCATGGCCATCAACATGCTGTCGTTGCAGACATTGGGGCTCTCCCAGTGGACACCCCAAGGTTGCTCTGCTTGTCTCTGCGGTCAGGGGAACAGTGCTGCTCACCCTATCCCTGCCACTCGCTCTCCTGCCTACTAACTATGAATTAGCATCTGTTTTCAAACAGCAAAGCAAGAAATTAGAGGCGAAAGAGAAACCTGAAGTTTCCTTCTGTCAAGTGCTCTTAGGACAGTGTAGCTGCATGTTCTTCCTAATATAGTTGGTTTAATTTTAAACCAGTCTTTATGGATGTGTGAAATGCCTGTTTAAGAAGCAAAGCATCTGTCCAGATGGAGTCAGCATAGCTGACTGTGCCTTTGGGCAACGAGATGGTCTAGATGACCTTTTGAGGTCCTTTCCACTTCTGTTTTCTCTGACTCTATTTTCTACAATGAAAACTAAAGTGCTTTAACACAGTCCACAAGTGAGCACAACTGCCAAGAAAATACACTGGAGGGAAAAATCCTCTTTGATTGCTCTAGGTTTTTTTTTTTTTTAACCTAATGTACAGCTAGATCTTCTCGCAGAAAGATACTAATTTTTTACCGTTTCTTGTGAGTACTGGCTATTTTTATTACTTTTATATCTCTCATAAAGGCATTTCTTTCAGACAGAACACTCTCAGCCCTGGTAAGTATTTGATCCTTTTTTTTTCAAAGCAGACATCACATTCTAACCTTAATGCTTTGTATTGTGATTCTGTCTTTTCTTGTCTCTCTCTCTCTTTTTTTTTTTTTTTATTGGAAGTCTCTGTAATCTAAATATGTCTTTATTTCCAAGAGGATGACTGTTTCCTAGGGGATGACACTGCTTCTGGCCGAGACAAAAGCTGTTCCACCCAAGAAAATCTTCTGAAGTGCTAAACACAAGGATGTACTTTTCATTTCATCCTCAGTACAGGTAGCTTTTCTCTTCTGCATGAAGGCTGCAGCTGCTGTGTTGCCAGGTCTTCACCTGTACAGCTTCACTTCTTATTAGCATCCTTGGCACACTGCTTTGCTAGCCATTTAGCAAAGGATTCAAGATGTAACAGCAAAAATGGTGAAAAATGTGTCCTGGACATGCGATGGGTCAGGCATGGTGCTGGTCAGGCATAAAGCAGTGACTGGAGGTAGCTGATGGCACAATGGCCTTGCAGGTGGCAGGACCCAGTCCCAGATGAGCGGCAACACTGACCCTGGCCAGGGTAAAACTGAGGAAGGGAAGAGCTGCCGTGGGGTCAGCAGTCCAGGCTGGGCTCTCTTCCTACCGTGTTTCTGATAGGTTGGGGGTAACCTCTCTGGGTTTCAACCAGTGCTGAATGGATCAAGATGTTTTCCTCCCACACAGGAGTGCCCACCCCCTTTGCAGAGCTTGGCAATGGAGCGCTGAGTCTTGTGCTGAGTTTATAGTAATTTGAGTAGGGGCTGGGCTGTGGAGGTCCCTTCCAACCTACATTTTTCTGTGTTTCCAAAGCGAGATAGACAACTACAAGTACACGTTTA
This sequence comes from Eurypyga helias, assembly GCF_000690775.1. Taxonomy (NCBI): domain Eukaryota; kingdom Metazoa; phylum Chordata; class Aves; order Eurypygiformes; family Eurypygidae; genus Eurypyga; species Eurypyga helias. Next base: position 12,329 of record NW_010236385.1, read on the forward strand.
CCTCTGCAGTCCGAGCTACTCCCATGCAAGCACATGAGCATGAGGCCACCATGAAAAACAACGAGTTTCAATAGGAAGCAAGTGGAGGATATGGGGGGAGGGGTGGGGGATGGAGGGACAGGGTAAAGAAGGAGCAATGGGGGAAGTAAAGGATGTGGTTATGAAAATGTAAGTGCAAAATGCTGCTTATTCACTCATCTGAATGGCACAACTAAGAAGGAGATTAAGTAACTGTTCTCTGTGGGGTTGAACCTTACTGTGTCTTAGTTCTCCCGGATGATTAGCCTGGAGATGGTTGGTATTCCAAAATTTCAATTGGTGATAAAAAAATTTTTATCTAACTTCAAAAGCAGTGTCAGAATTTGTTGTGCATACTTCCTTGTCTTTATTTTTTTTATCTTGGGATAAAATTTTTATCTTGCATCTTACGGGGATGCAAGCCTATGAGAAACTCAGGGTTAGAGCACAGTGAGAAAGAGTGGTTTTAGCCTATCATACTTCCTGAGATTTTAGAACTTCTCTTGACGGTGAAACCAAGATCTCCTGGAGGTGTTTCAGAGAAGCCAGAGATCCTGACCACCGAGTATCTGACAGCTTGGCACACACAGGAGAGTGGGAGACCCTAGCTCAGCTTGCCGCTCTGTTTGATTCACTAATGAGATACTAATAGGGCCAGAGAACAGAAGTGATTGCCTTGATAGCTCAGTGATTTGGTCACTCATCTAAAACGTGGGAGAACCAGGGTCATGACCGTGATCTAAATCAGGCAAAGCAAGCACCTAAATACATGTCCCCAGTACTCTGGCTGAAGTCCTCACCACCAGATCAATGCTGTGTAACCCTTCTTCTTCATGAAGAAGCTCTCTTTGGAATTGAGAAACCACTACAGGGGAAATAATTCTGTTGAAAATACTTCAAATGAGCTCTGGCTGTGGGACTGCAGTGTGGGGAAAGGAGACAAAAAAGCACAGTTGCGAAACCCTTAGGGTTGCAGGCTGCACGCTGCCCGTTCTTGACCAGTGATTTGGGAGCAACAGTCCATCCTTTCAGCATGAAGGACAGGCACTTACATATGGGGGGAGCACTATTTCTTGTGCAGAATGACTGCAGGATTTTCGAAACATGAAGACATTTGCAGGGGTTGCTGGAAGCACAATGCAGAGTAATTGCAAATTCTCCATTCTTTGGTAATCTATAGAAATAATGAATTAAATATAATATTTATTAATGTTTGAAATCAAGGCTTTCCTGGGAAAAAAAAAAAAAAAGCCTTGTTTAGTGAGTGTTTTTCATTTGTCCACTTTACTTCTTTCAATATTTATTGATCAGACATGTAATGAAGACGGCTGGGTCATGTAGCTAGGAAGAAACACTGATGTGTTCCTGAGAACACAGAGGATATCGTGTTCAATGAGAGTTTGTATAGATTGTGACACCAGAAAATGGGGAACAATGCAGAAATACTGTGTGAGGGACTTTTAAATGTCTGTGTGATAAATACACAGTGAGGAACAGAAACAGTCAATCTCAAACGGAACCTGATCACTCGTCTTTCTAGTCTGGGCTTCTTTCCACATCAAATACTTCAGAGTAAGAAGCTGGAAACTTGCTCTAGAAATCCTACAATAGAGCAGGTTTTTTTTCTAAAGATTTCTTTCTAACCTTGATTAATTAGAGATTGGCTTACGGCCTGAAGCACAGCGATTTGTATTATTTCTAAAATCTGCTAAAATCCTAATATTGCTGAATATTTGTGTTGTCTTTATAAATACCAAATGGTTTTTAAATCCTGATATATTCTTGGCCAAAAAGATACCGTGACAATGAATCTTATAGACTAACCTGTCATAGCTTGAAGGCAGTACTTCTTATCTTATCTTTTTTTTTTTTTGAAATATACCTTGGTTTTCTATTATGAGATTAGATAGGCAGAAATTATAAATAAAAGTAGCCAAAGAACTGCATTTTATGAGCACCTAAGTGATTCAGGAGTGCAACCATACGGCAGATGGGTTACATATCTTGCAAATGTAATCCTGAAACTTCATTTTTCTGAAAACACTTTAAAATACGCCTTCCAGCCAGTTATAAGGAATTTACATGAATAGACTAATAAACCATGCTTCTACTTTCTTCAGTGGAGTAAATCCTATTCCTTACTAAACGCTCACTTACAAGCACATGAAATGCAATGATTCAGTTCCAACTGATCTTGCTTCAGGCAATCATTTAGCTATCAACAGCTGGAGGTTTAGGTTTGATCTTGCATCAGCATCTTGGGAGGTAACACCATCTACACCAGTGGGCAAAATATTAGACTAGTGATTCTTAAGAGATTCTGACCCTAAGAAAGCAGTAGGATCAAATGTCATCTCAAAATATTTCTTCCTTGCCTTTTAGACACTTACATGGCTAAGGACCAAGCCTGCTTATAACATACACCTTTCACACAAGCTCTCCCGTAATGCAGAGTTTTTCACAAATGAGGAACTGAGAAACAGTATTTGCCTAAGGTCACTCAGAAGGTCCTTGCTGAACAACTATCTCCTCATCAGCACGGTAACTTCCTTTTAAACGGCCCTCTTTCCTGTGATTTAGTCAGACCACTCTGCATTTCAAAACAAAATCCTCTTTCTGATGTTCTGCCTATCCCTTTTCCACCACAGTCACAAACTCTCAGCTTGCCATTACAAATCATTTGGTCTTCCTTTATTTTTACCATCCCCTCCCAATCCTGTTAAACTTTTTGCAGCTTCTGGACCTAAAAAACATGGCTTCATCAACAGACCACTGGGATTCAGATTCCCAGGAACAATTTCTCTTTTGCCAGAAATGGAGTAGTCTCTCTAGTCCAGTGACAAGGCAGAACACTTGCCTGTCCTGTTACAGGGTAAAGCTGTGACAGTGACATGGTTTGGGAGTATTTTTCTTACTAAAACTGGGTCCCCTTTTAGGAGACAGTTATTACTGTAGTTATGCCCAGATGCCTGTATACGATCAAGTAAACACTGCTCAGAGAGCTGTTGCGAATAAGCCAAGCTGTCGTAAGCAACTGAGGCATGCATCAAGACAACAGCAAGTGTGAAGTAAAACATGTCAGCCTAAACCACCCTCATGGTATTATAAAGGCAACTCTGTGTAAAGAGTCTGATGATAATATTTACAGCCTTTGAATGTTCTCAGTGGCAGGGCTGGACTGAAAAACAAAGGTGTATCATCCACTGCAAAAGCATCTTCTGTACAATACTGTTTATTCTGTTCAGTTTTGGGCCCTTCACTACAAGAAAGACATTGAGGTGCTGGAGCATGTCCAGAGAAGGGCAATGGAGCTGGGGAAGGGTCTGGAGCACAAGTCCCGTGAAGAGCAGCTGAGGGAGCTGGGTGTGATCAGCCTGGAGAAGAGGAGGCTCAGGGGAGACCTTATCTCTCTCTACAGCTACCTGAAAGGAGGTTGCAGAAAGGTGGGTGCTGGTCTCTTCTCCCAAGTGACAAGTCATAGGACAAAAGGAAAATCCCTTAAGTTGCATTAGAGGAGGTTTAGATAGGATATCAGGAAAAATTTCTCCACTGAAAGGACTGTCAGGCATTGGAATGGGCTGCCCAGCAAAGTGGTTGAGTCACCCCAGGGGTATTTAAGAGACCTGTAGATGTGATGCTTAGAGAAATGGTTTAGGGGTGGACTTGGTAGAGCTAAGTTAACAGTTGGACTTGATGATCTTAAAGGTTTTTCCAATCTAAGTGATTGTAGGTTTCTCTGATGCTATATTCTAAATAGCCATCTGAAACTTGACAGGTATGTGAAATGAAGATGTAGAACATTTCAATGTTTCTTTTTAATTGAAATATACTGAGGTATGTTTCGCACAACAAGGCAATATACCACGAAGTAGGTTATATTGCTTAAGTGTCAGAAGGCTGTGAGGAAAAGAGAAACCTCGTGAGCATCTCCTCACCCTCTGTTATGTCCCAGCACAGGGTAGTTACATGGTTATATTACAGAGGGTAAAGCATCCCTGTCTGCACTGGTTGGCTGTTAAGCCAAGTTTTACTCCTAACAGATATTCTGTTACATGATACACCCATTGGGTTATTGTACTGGTTTTTAATCCATCCCACTGAATGAGAAGAGGTTAAGAAGGTTGCTACAAAATTATATCTACCATCTCTCAAAGGACAAATGCAGATAGAGGCATCTAATTTACTTAGTAATTAGCATTTCTCTGCTGGGTTATCTGAACAATACTGAGTCATATTTACAAGGAGCCATTGCTCCCTTTTACTTTGAAGAAGCTCTGCAGTGCCAGAATAACTAGACGGTTCAGAAGAGAAAGACATGAAGCTATGAAGCCTGTCAGTAGTCTGCTGTAACAGATCCAAGCCATTTTGCTGATTTGCCTTTGACTATCACAACACAGCCCATATTCAGGAAAAAAAAAAAAAAATTTCTTCACCATTGCCTTCCAAGCCGCAGTGGACAAGACGCAGCCTCATTAAAAGGATGCTTTTAACTGGAGTTAGATGGCATGAGGTAATTAACATAAGGTAAGAACATATTGACCATAGGAGGCTATCCATCTAACTTAAACATGCAGGCTTCATTACATTTTAGGCACCTAATGAAGCAGGCTACATAGAGCAAGTTCCTAATATAACCAATGGAGAGAAGATTATTGTGATTACTTTCCAAAGGTTATAAGGGCTACACCCTGTGTTTAGCTACTTAAAATTGGTAGAAAGGATCTCCTTTAGGAGGACTCCAGAGGCAGTTTATTTTCTGTATTGCACATACGGGGAATTTGGACATTTATTTAGTTGCCTCATTAAACCGGTGAAAGTTGGGCATAAGTCAGATCTACAGATTAGGTGGACAGAGTCCCATCCATCATTTTTCCAAGAAAAGTCAAAGTTGGGGTGATAGGCCTAGGTGAATGATACTTGTTCTGCCAGCAAACTCCAGTGCATTTGGTCCTAGTGCACTGTCCCAGTTGCATTGGCACTGAATGTAAGGACACCAGCTTTCTACATCACTTTGCTGCTACGTTATGAAGAATCACACTCCACCATTAGTTTTACTTGCAAATAGCTCCTACATTCAGCATCCCACAAAGATCAGTTTTTACATCACCTAATTCTATACTTACATACCATCCTAAGAGTTCACCGTGATATGATAAGGAGCTTATTTTGGTTGGTACACACTACAGACATGGTACTGTCTTTTATTCATCTGGAGAAGATTGTAGGAACTCCCTGATATCCCTGTTAATAGCTTGTTCATAGTTTGGATGAAAATTTGCCCAAGCAAATATAACTCAGGAACAGCTCATAGACTAAGGAAGAATGAATGACTCAAAGGTTGGATCAAAATGTAAATCACTACAAGAACACATAGGGATAGTCAGAAGTCTGCACAGCCTTCCACTTGTTCCTGCTTTGGGAGGCCAGAAAGGTTCCAAATTACCCTGTCATAAGAAAAAGAAGAAGAAAAAAAAAAGTAGCAAGGACAAAAGCTTCTGTGGAACTTCTACATTCTACACAGGTCTTGTGTGCAGGAGCACATGTCCAAAGCAAATCTATCCCAAGGATCCCAGGGCAGACTTTTTGATTTAGACAGAGTGTGGGGACAGGTTCTGATAGGAGTCAGAGGCAACTCTATGGTGAAACTGAGTTATTTAAACCTTGAAATAAAGCTATACACATGAATTTATGTCTACACCATAAAAGCAAGACTCATCAGAGCTCATGGATCTGCAAAATCAGTTACAATTATCTGCTATGCCTCATAATTCACATTTCATTATTAAATAATTCTAAGTATCAGCAACCTACTGAATATCTTTCTTTGGCACAATATCATTTAACATTCTGAAGACTCAAATGCATTGGCTGACCTAAGTTATTGGGCTCAACTCAGAGCTAACTGGAAGAAATTTAATGTCCTATGATATATAGGATATCAGAGTAGGTGATCTTTTCTGGCCTGAGCTTTATAAATCTATGAAAAGTGAGGCTTTGCCATAAGTTTCTCACAAAGGGCTGTCACAGCCAGGACACATTGTCCTACTGGCCTCCTTTCACTGATATATGAGGTCTGGTTTTAGCCAGTTGTTGGACTTGCTGAGTTGCAGCTGTGAGCCCTCTAGGCTTTCCAGCTATCCTTTCCTTTGTTATTTTACTTGGGATGTTGGTTTTGTATATAATTGTGCTAAATCATTTTGTCTCCATGCATCTTTTATTAGAGGGGGCTTAGTCCTCCAGAACTCAGAAATACGAGGTGTAATTATTTATCCTACTTCATTATTCCCTTTGAGAATTTTCTATTTTTGACTACTTTTTCGCTTAGGTTGATATTGTAAATTTAACCTATACACACCTTTTTTAATACATCCACTTCTCTGCCACAGAGGGAAGGACCAAAAATATACACAATAAGGTTTTTTTGACTTAACATTTCTTAGGAACAGCTGGTTTCTCAGGACTAGGATAATTATTTTGGGAGGATGGTAGGCAGCAAGGTGGGTCAGGCCAGATTATACTTCTAGAGGAATAATCCACATTTCATGTGCTGTGTTTACTGCCAAGTATAAAGGTTAAGACAGTTTTTGGAGTTTATATGCTTTCTACAATGACTTGCACCAGCTCTCTGTAGCAGAGCAGAAAGTTAATACCTTCCCAGATGATTCTGCTGACAGCTGTAGGAATTCAGAGGTTGATCTATGCTAAAAGTGCATCTAACACCACCACCAGTGCTATAAGACTGCTCCAAACCCTGTAACAGGTATTGCCATTGCCAGTAACTGGCTGTAGGCTCTGTATTGAGTTTGAAGGACTCAGGACTGGGGCTTGTCAGGTTTGTTCTATCTGAACTTCTCCTGACCTGCCTGCAGATTTGTTTCCCCTGGTTTAGCTGTGACAGCAATTCGCCTAATTGACAAGGTGCCTATGGCTAATTTGTTTTACTCATGTTTATCTTTGTGTTGTACAGCCATAGTTTTATGTAGATAACAGAAATAAGCAATTATCCTGTGCAGAATGGGATTTTTATGACTCTAGTACAATGATGTTGTCAGGAGTACAGCCTCAGTATGACAGCAGAGGTCTTGAGAGGTGGAAACACAGGCAAGGCATAAAGAAGTGCAGGCACTGGGTGATAAGAGACAGGGCTCAGGCTGTCACTGGAGAGGGTCCCCATGGCTATAAACAACTCACCTATAGTCCCTGACGCAGACTGAGGGCACAACAAAACTGCTTTTAGAGGTAGCAAAGATAACAAAGTAATCTTTCGTAACATATGTAAAAGACACTATATATAGAAATTTGGATGTAATTTGGAGCTGCAGGCCAGGAGACCATAAGAAGCAAAATCTTGTTATCAACCATGTAAAAATGACACAGAGTGGATACTGGAGTAAGAAAGAAGAGACCATCCACATGAGTATCACGCTCCTCCCAGTGAAGAAGTCCACATGCTGATGACACACTGTAGTGCCCACCCCACCACCAGAATGATCCAGAGGAGCTGGGTGAGTACAATGCCAGCAAAAGGGGTAGAAATGATGAAGTGTGTATATAACAATTTTAACTATATTAGTATTGAAATTTTTTCTGAATAGATGCATTCTTTCTCTTTCTGTAGTAATAAGATCCAGAGCAATAATAGTTGTGGTATAGGAGCATTGATATTCAGTTATACTGACAAGAAATTATTGGCTATAAATGTAAGGTGTGTTTTCTCTCTGCCCACAAACAAGATTTTGAGTATAACAGAAATCAGAAGGAAACAAAAAAAAATGGTGATTCTCCTTTGCTGTGACACCTGTCAGAGACAGCGTGGTCAGCAGCATGTTGAGACTGGTCCTCACCATACTGAGGCTGCCTTCCTTGTCATTTGCTACAACCTGTGTTGGGGGGACACAACCTCATTTCACTGGGTTTACCAACACTTCAATTAAGCCCTGCTTTTATTTAGTGTTTCTACAGAAGCTAGAAACGTTCCAGACACCATGAAGACAAAAATTAGAGAAAGGTAACACTTATTCTTTTGTCCAGCCCATTTCTTCATAGCAATAGGTGTAATTTCCCTGGCAGCTGCCCATACCATGGCTCTATGGATGCACAGGTAACATTCAGTATGGTGCCTTTAACACATTGAATTAACTTTACAAATATAGATTATATCCCTTTTCCTTACATTCTCCTCTAGAATATACACTGTTATTTGTTACAGAGCTGTGGCAGTTCATGACATACACCTCAGCCTCACTTTGCAAATACATAAAATTCCAATTTTTTATCATCCATGTATATATCAATGTCTTTGCAATGTCCTCTTCTCAAGGATGACACTATATTGAGTAGAGAATGGATCTGCTCCATCATTCATTCCACCACTTTCATGATCTTTAAATAGTGCCAGGCAAACAATGTTGCTTCTTAAGGTATTTTGCAATTTAGATTGATTATTGAAAGATACAGTGTTCAGGCAAAGAGTTTATGAATTATTCTGAAATGGCATATCTTATTATTCAGAAGGTCCAAAGAAGCAGCAGTGGAAGTGAACAAGTAAATCCATACTGTATTAGCTGCATATAATGAACATTTCGCTAATTGGAAGATCTGCTGGATTGCAAAAGGATGTCAGGGGAAGTTTTGAAGTCTGACCTTTGGGGATGCTGAAAGCACAAGGCAAAGCAGTAAGTCATAAACCTACATACTGAAGGAGAAACAGGCACACAAACCCACAGGAGTTTATTCATTTGTATGGTATGCATTTTTATGATACGTGTTGTACCAATAATACCAACTGAAAAGCCATGGGTACACTAGAAGAGTCTTACTCTGAAATTGTAAGAGATTGTGTTTCTGTAATTAGATTTTTCAGAACCAAAATACACCTCTTGTAGTTCAGACACGGTCATTCTGCTCTAATAAACTGTTCTTCTACAGAACTCCTGCGGCCAGACTGCAGACAGACAGAAACAGAGGATTCCCCAAAGAAAATGAACATTAATGAAGTTCACATTTCCAGTAATTTTCAGAGCAGAATATGCTCTTTATTATCAGACCATTGAGAGGGCACATTCAGAATGGCTGTAATATTGCTAGGTACTGAAATAGCATTAAATTAAATTACTGTGAAACTGCGTTTGGCCCTAGAGCACAGAAAAGCTTAGCAGGACACCCTTTCACCCTTTCCCTTCTCCTCAGCCCAGAATGATGGAAAGAGCTGTGTATGGGGAAGCAACGGGCTGCTCACTTCCAGGTCTGAGAACCAGGTGTATTGGGTTTGCATCACAAGGTTTTGGTAGCTGCCAGACTACAGGCGTGGCTTCTGTGAGAAGGTGCTAGAAGCCTCTCTGATGTCTTATGAAGCCAATGCCAGATGGCTCCAAGACGAATCCACCACTGGCCAAGGCCAAACCCCTCAGCAGCAGTCATAGTGCCTCTGTGAAAGCATGTTTAAGAAGGGGAAAAAAAACCCAGGGTGAATGATCTCTCCCTGTCCTTATCTCAACCCAGGGGCTTCTCGTTATATTTTGTCTCCTCTGCACAGCTGAGGAAGGGAGTGATACAGCACCTTCGGGGGGCACCTGGCCTCCAGCCCACCACACTGAGCCACAGTGCCTCTGATCCTTCTTTCTTTTTTGAAGATTGGGCAGCTGTCTCCTGAGGCACAGAGGCTTTCTGCTGATGAAAGTGTTCTCCCAGCTGACAGGCTCTCCAAGTTTTGTCTTTGAACCAAGAAAATCATCTGGAAGGCTGGGTTCTCCCCTCTCCTCTATTCACTTTGCTTTACAAAGGATGGATTTGGCTCAAAAATGGCTTACAGACAACTCATTTTTTTGTAAAGTAGCGCTGTTGACAGAAGGGTGTAAGAGGAGACAGGACAACCCAGTGACCATCATCTTTGGAACTGGTGATGAGAAAGAAGAGATGCCGTGGATTTATAAACACAAGGCAACTTCTTTTTCAACTGTTGTATACTGCAAATGTCTATCGCTTGGTCCAATTTTCATGGAAGTGAGCTATTTTAGGTAAAGGGGCTTCAGTCAATTCCCTAAATATCTGTCAGCCTGCACAAATCGAGGGGTGGTAGATAAGCGTTACTGCTCCAGTCCCAGACCTGCAACAAGTCACTGTGTGAACTTGAACAACTCCAGATCCTCTCTGGGCTACATTCACAATGTCAGCTTTATGTGTCAGACTGTGAAGTCATGACTACTCTTGTTTTTAAGGTCAATGGGATGAAGAAATAATTCAGATTGTCTACTATCCAGAGTGCCAGGGCATGACAATGAAGAGAGAGTCACAACGTCTTACCATAGGAAATACGAACTCAGCCAGAGTGGTTAACCACTTATCCATGTTCATACAGTGACGAAAAAAAAAAATTCATCTGGGCTTCTAGGCTTTTGCTTAATCCTGGAGATCACGCCTATTCCAAAAATAACAGGAAATGTTGTAAGAGTAATAAGGCTTAAGAAATTACATTGTGCACTGTTTGACTGTTCAGTCAAACCTGGGGTATTTTACCCCAGGTAAGAGAAGTAGAACATACGGTGACAAAGGGCCAGACAAATGTGGAAAGATCAGGAGGTTCCTAAGTATGTGATGGAGTCACTGAAATGATGCTCCTGTCAGCAGGATCAGCCTGAGCTGGTGAAGCAGCAGTCACCGACCAGCAGCACGCCACAGCCCTTTCTCGCCACGACTGCTCCGCAAAGCGCCAGCGGCAGCTCACATCCTTCTCCCTGGTCTCTCTTACAGCTCCCTCTTCCTCTTGTTGACATTGCCCGCAAACCATTTCCACGCTGCACGCAGCTTGTCAAGGTCTGGCAACAGCTTGCACGAAGTGATACAACTGCAAGGTCTTTGTTGTTGTTGTTAAAATACTGAAGACGTCAAGAACAAAAAAAAAAAAAAAGAAAAAGAAAAACAACAAAAACCCACAGACAACTGGAGAGTTAAAGGTTGTCTGAGCCCTGAGGGGTAGAGAGGTGGGAATGGCAGGGGAACAGTTTGCACAGCAGTGCGCAGGCTGGTGGCACTCAGAAAAAGCTGCATTTTCTGCTGGAGAAAGGCATCGCTGCCCTTATCACCTTCCATTAATGGCTGTGCAGCACCTCAGGGTGCCCAACCGGGTGATTACGTCTCCCTCCCATCGCGTGGAGAAACATCCAGCCACTTTCCTCAGGGAGCACTCACAGCAAAATGGATTGAAACGTTTTCAGGAATGTTTCAGTACAACTTGAAGGTCAGTGCAGAGGCAAAAAAGTGAGGAAATTTAGACAAACAAATGCAAAAGTCTTAATGCTTTTCTTAGTCTTTCTCCCTGTGTTTCTCTCTCTCCTTTTTCATGCCAGGGAGAAATGGAAACCTTCAGCCCACTCTGCCCATCTCCAGTGCCCCAGGCACAGCCAGCCCCAGCTGTACCATCTCCTCTCCTAAAGCCAGGTTTGTCTGACAGGAAATACCCTGCTGTGCAGATCCCAGGGGCTCAGCAGCCCACTTCTGGTGCCACTTGCCCCTGCTAAAGGAGCCTTCAGGTTCTGGCAGGGCACTCACAGACCCTGCCCTGCTGCTCTTGCAGTAAGGTAGCTCTGAGCATCGCTCAGGCAGCAGGTCAGGCTGTAGGGAACAAGGTGTAACTTCTGCCCATCTGGTTCTCCCGTGTTTAGCAGGTGTTTCCACGCTCACAGTATGTCTTGTGTGTGTGAGTGCATTCTTAATTTTCCTTCCAATACTACACCATTAAAGCACTAAATTGGTGTTGAGATGCTGAACTACTACTTTGCTTCTTTACTGAATATGTAAACAGGAGAAAGATTCAAACCTCTCCTATGTTAACCTCTGCCTCATGATGGAAGTCAGGGGTTTATCTTTCTACAGTAATTTTTAAACCTTTTCCTTCCTCTAAACAGAGACAGCAGGTCTTTAGAAGAGGTGTCGTAAACATGCAAGAGCATTTTTGGAAGTAGACCAGAAGCTACCTGTGCAGTCAGACCAAACGAGCTTCCACATACTATTTATACATCATTTCAGCAGGGGAAAAGAAACTCTTCCTTGCTGCTCACGTGGTTTTCATTCTGTCAAAAGGAGGATTACAAACCCACCGCAGGTCCCTACCGTTGGCAAAGACATGCCAGTTGGCACTTTTCTGAAAGAAAAGCCTTTTAGAAACACACCTCACATTTCACGGGTAGTAGCTACTCACATTAGCTCCTCTTTTAAGAAACAAAATGAAAATACAGTGATAAAACAAGCATGAAAACAAATGTCCTATTATTATTGCTATGTATTGGATACACTGACAAGTGCAGAGCTCACGAAATTAGAAAGCCACAAAGCCTTGAATTGCAAAGGCAATTACTGTGGGCTGCCTGTGTACAGTTGTTAGATTTCATGAATGGCATTTTGAAGGGCTGAAACAAGCTGAACTCCATCTGTAGGACAGTAGGAAGAGGGAAAGGCAGCGGTAAACCCTTTCTTCTTAGCATATACTAAAGTTGCTGTCATTTCAACAAGCTCAAAACACCTGCCAGTTTCTTCCAGAGCAGCAAGCTGACATATTGAGAGCTCTGGCTAAGAGTGTGTTTTAAGGAGGGTGATCCAGTTTCATCACATATGAGTGACTGACTTTGCAGGCTGCGAGATTTTCATACCATCACACTGCATCACCGCGGTTTGATTTATTCAGTAGCGACTGCAACAGTGAAATGTGTTTCATCTCTCTCATGATAACACCCAAATGTGGAATGGGTGAACATATCACCATCTACTCACTGACATAAAAATTCTGGGATTTATGGAAGTAAAAAGCCGGGGCTTAGGGAATGCTTATCTAAGTAAGTGCCAAATCAGCATTTACACCTCTTTATCTCTTTTTCTGGCCTTTAAAAGAAGAAGAAGAAAAAAAAAAGGTGCATAATGTGTCATCAGTCTTTCACCTGACAAATAGAAAAGATTGCTATTCAAGTGAATACTATTAAAAAAGACTTTGCACTTTTCTTTGGAGATCCTTTTACTTATGGGCCACTCAGATAATTTTACAGGAAGGCTAGCAATGTCCTCCTTTTGTGTCTGGGTAAATCAAGGTACAGACAGGCTAAGCAACCTACCCACGAACATACAGGCAATGATTAGCAATTTTGGCTTCAGCTTCTACGCTTTGAACACTCACATTTCTCTTTGTGTACCAGAAAGAGACACCTCAAATGGTGTCTGTTATAGAAGAGACAAAATCGATGATCTAGACTGTGACCACAGAAATGTCACAGAGTAATACCTTCAATTCCTCTGACTTTTCCCAACAACATGTCTTCAAAATATGTTCTTGGACTATCCCATCATCAGTGATGGGGTGAAAAAAGGAGTTTCAAGATACAGCTTTTAAGAGTAATGCTTGTGACCTGGACAATTCCAAAAAGAATAGTATGTTGGTGGTTTTGTTATTTTAAGAGCTGCTAAACAGGAACAGGTATGAAGAGACAGCCCTGAATGTGTAATAGAGCATCATCTCTCTGTGGAATCTCACTTGTAAACCCCCAAAAATCTTTCTGTTGTCAAAACTGAGCATTGCATCATTTTCTTGGAGGACATAAATATTTCTGCCTTTCAATGGAGCAAATACCAAATGTACAAAAGAATCTTTCTACCTCATTAGAGTTTTTATAAAAAAGTAATTTTGATTTCAAAGGGTAAAATGAAATGAGCAACCTGCAATACTACAGTATCACTGCAGCTAAATTCTTGGTAAACAGAATATACTGAGGTGTTATTGTGCTCTGTTTCTTCAGATTAAATATATCTCATCCTCAGATTTATACTGGCACTTTATGGCTTCTGCAAATGACTGTCTCAGCACCGCAAAGTAATTCCACCCTGTCATATTTGTCTTTGGAAATTGTAACAAATTATGGTGATTTATAACATCAAACTCAACTCTTCCATTTTTTCCCCAGATGGGAACGTCGCTGATGGCAAGATGCTGGGCCATCCATTTATGCTGTGTGGAGGGTGACAGTGAAACATGTTTCATCTCTCTTGCCTGACACACTCTTAAGGCTGTCAGCATAACTCAAGCTGTCAAGGCACCTTTGCAAGGGGCCTGAAACAAATCTAAAGCTCTCCTACCTGCATGCCTACTAATGAGGTGTGACTCGCCTCTCCTGGCTGCCTGGCCTCGCTGAATCTCCTTGCCTCTGACCCCTCGCAGTCTCTTCTCAGTCAATAGAAGTCAAACCGTCATTTGTCTTTGAGTAAGGGCGGGCAGTGATCAGAGATGGAAACTTTGGGGAAACTCACTCCGCACATACTTCCGCTTTGCTGTGCTTCATCCAGGAAAAAAACATCTCATGCCAGCATTGTGAGAACTAAATGAAAACTCATCCAGGGGTTAAATCAACCTTGCAATATTCTCCTCACCACTTGCCTAAGGCAAGTAGATTTTCTAATTGGCAAGTCAAGCACTGAGCTTTTTTTCAACAAAGTACTTCCCATAGCAAAAGATGAATAATCGATTGCGTTATTAAAAAGATAAATTTTCATGGTAGCCTTTTAAAACAAAATTTCAGGAGAATTCCAGCTTCATCCCCAAATAAATATATTGATCTTTTTAACATTAGAAAGGGAAAATAAGATTTGGTTCAAGTAGTGTAAGGTACACGTAGCTTTATTTTTGCAAATAAACCCCCAGAAGTTTCCCACTGGGAGCAGGACGTTACTGGACTTTGCAAAAACTTAACCCCTACTTTAACAAGTTCTGGAATATTTTGGCCAAAGAAAGCAACCCTCTGGAATCCTTGCCTTCAGGGTACTATAGAGTGTCAGAAGCAATATCTGATACAAAAAGGCTGAACTAGAGCCTTTAAAAATAAGGAGCTCAACAAAAACTGTATTTTTTTGCCACCGACGGTGATGTTACAGATCCCTGCTTATGGCAGAGATCACTTACAGGGCCGTGCAGAGGGAGAAGTCTGGGAGGAGAAGGAGGGGTTTCGGCAATTTCCATTTGCAAATCTTTTCTGAGGTCCCTCTGCTTTGGTAAAACAGATTTCACATGATGTGAATGGAAAAATGGAAATCTAAGAAAGTGTAATATTTAAAATCCACCAGCCAACTCAGATGTAAACGTGTCATGTCTTTTATCACAGGAGTAGTGTGGAGCTTCAGTCATTCCAGCTGTATAACAGAACCATTGTGTTACCTGCAGTGGCTGGGAGGGTGTGGGCTGTGGTATTCACAAGCAAAGGGGAAATAAATTGATCATGGATATCCTAGACACATGTACTTCCCAAGATTAAGTAAGTAAGTAAATAAATAAATAGAAAGACTGTCAAATACAATCAGACCTAAAATTACTCATGAAAAGATGGTTTTATTTCTCACCTCACCATGGTTGCAGAGAACTAACTATCATTTGACAATTTTTGCTTGTATTTACAGTACCTTGATAAAATGTGTGCAGGTAAGTGTGTGTGTGTGTGTATGTGTGTTTATTTTTAACATGCTAAGTTGGATGTGTCAAACTGAACCCCACGTAACATGGCAACAAAGGAAATCATTTCACTAAAATTACATAATGTAAAACAAATAATTGGAATACCTACATTAAATACAATTTGCATGCAACATCGCATTACACAATTGCTGACACGCTGCAGAGAGGTATTAGGTTTAAAGTAACTACGTTTAGAAAGCAATTTGCAGAATTTCTGCTCTTTTTGCTGGTTTGAAAAGCAGTGATAATATGCTTTTTGCAGCTGACAAGCGAACAAAACCCAATAATTGAATGGTACCATTTTACCCACAAGGCAAGCTGATAATTAGAGGTTTAACAGACAGTTTGGATTTAATCTGAGCAGTGGCAGGTACTCCTGATTTTTTCTTGTTCTTGTTTAGGGGCCAAATAAAGGTGTGTGTGTGTGTCCCACTTGTCAATAACAATGGGAAAAATAAGTTATTTTTTATCCCTGGCTCATGTCTGACACTAGGCCCCTGGAGTGCAAGCACAGGGAATGATTATGCACTAGAGGGCAATGTCTGAGGAATGTGCATGAGAAAACAAATGTAAGAAGACCAGGGGAAACAAATAACTAGGGTAGGGAACCGCAGGCAAGCCTGGACACATCTTTCTAGGGCAAAGGAAGAGATTGCCAGCCACTGCAAAGGTGGTGGGTGGGAGGGCACTAGTGCACCCATGCTACCCCAGCGCAGGGTCTGGCACAGCAAGACAAAGGTGGTACATCCAGGGGTGCATGCTACCAAAATCCCTGAAAGTCCAGCCAGAGAGATGGAGGAAGAGACCGAGCTAGGAGAACATGTTTACCCGAAAGGAGGTACTCCTTTACCTAGAAGGAGTCACACCCTTTAGAAGTGATAACCAAAGCAGATTCCCAGGTCAAGTGAAACCTGGGCCAGAAGTGAAGATACTTTCTCCAGATCAAAAGGAGCAACACTATACCCCAGCTATCTCGTATTCTCCTCTTCCAAAAGGAGTACAAAAGGAGTTCTTTCAGTACAACAAGCCTTTTTGTGGCAGCAGGTTTCACTTGTGCCTGCTCCATGGCTGAATTTTAAGGAGTTAACATATTACTGATATCAGCTGTAAAACAAAACTACTGCTGAAAATTACTGACTATTAAACACTAATGAGTATATAAACCAATTTTACAAGAACACAGAGCCTTCCTGGAGGGCTAGTCTGACTAGACAAAGAGTGAAGACTAAGCAGGCCATTCCCTTTCAAGCAATTTTCAGTTATTGTTATATCATGTCCAGGAGCAGAATTCTGGTTTTGCTTTTGGCTTTTGCTTATTGCATCTGAAAGCGAGATCAATGAAAGTGTCCTCAATAATCTTAGGCTTAATTGGAGACCAATTAAAAACTTCAGCAATCTACAGATGTCCACTGTCCATTGTTAAACATGTCCAGAAATTCACATTGAATCCAAGTGTCTGAATATGTTACATGTCATAGAGTGTCAGAAGACAGATAAATTTCCATACAAAACTACCGGATGAAGGCCAATTTTTGAAATGTGGAACATATCCGAAGGTGTTCTCTTATTTCAAACAAGTAAGAAAACAAAACCTTTTTGTTCTCATCTTTTCCAGTAACTGAAAGCTTGCTGTTGCTGTGAGCACATTAGGGGACAGATTGCCTTTTCAACTTATTGGCAAAACAATGTCAACATCTCTGGTTTCACTTACAGAATCACAGAATGGTTTGGGTTGGAAAGGACCTTAAAGCCCATCTAGTTCCACCCCCCCTGCCATGGGCAGGGACACCTTCCACTAGACCAGGTTGCTCCAAGCCTCATCCAGCCTGGCCTTGAACACTTCCAGGGATGGGGCATCCACAACATCTCTGGGCAACCTGTTCCAGTGCCTCACCACCCTCTCCAGGAAGAATTTCTTCCTGATATCTAATCTAAATCTCCCCAATTTCAATTTAAACACGTTACCCCTTGTCCTGTCAATACAGGCCCTTGTAAGAAGGCCCCCATCCCCATCCCCACACCCTCCCCAGATTTCTTGTAGGCCCCCTACAAGATAGAAGGGGCCTTTCTTGTAGGCCCCCCCTTATGATGGAAGGCAGTACCTTAAAACACGTCAGAACAAACGAAGGCAGTGGATTTTGCCTTTATTATGCCTGTTGCGGCAAACAGCAGTGTCACTGTATTTTTTGGTAAGTCTGACCTTGGTACCTAGAATGTAGCATTGCTCATGAAATGTTCTAGATTGGCATCCATGGAAATGAAACTCATTCCCAGCAGGGGTTACAAACTAAACCCCGGGCAGTAACTATGTGACCTGGCCCCTGTGTAGGCTGGTTCCCACCATCCCTTAGATGTGCCTCCAGTTCCAGCAGACCTTCTGCAAGGAAAACCTCTGGAGAAGCTACTGGAGACAACTGCTCCTCAGCAATGGGATGCAGGTTACAAATTCCTTTTGGGTAAACTATTGAATTGCCACCAAATCCTCATCAATTTTGCCCTGGTTTACATTTTGGGGGTGACGTAGGGAATAAAAAGCTTCATAGTTCACTGCTAGTCATCTTACAGATTATTTATTTTCCTGATGTTAACTCTTAAAAGATTTGAAAACAAGGCACAATAGGTGAAGTTTTAAGGATCAGTTATATTCCTTGAAATAAAATTAGAAACAAACCAACTTTTCAGTGGAAGACTGTATTAATATACAATGCACAAGTCATTATTAATATTGCTGTAATGAGTACCAAGTGAATTAATTATGACTGGTGGCTTATTTTAAAATTATTCACATTTTTTATGTTTATTCTCAACTCAGCCATTATGCCCTCTATATAGGACATATGCCTAAAGAGCAGTTGAATTCGACCTGTAACAGAAGCACAAGAAAAAGTCATTGGGAAAAATAGTTCATATGGGAACAATTAGCTTGCAATATTCCCTACTATTTCACCACTTGCTTTAATGTGTATGTCAGAGTGGGCATTCTCCATTCCTTTAACATCCATTAATTGACAGAAATACTGGCTTGCTTACTTTCAGAGGCAGAGTGCTCAGACTCCAGAGCACTGCTTTCTCTGGAGATGAAAGAATTGAAAATCAAATGTGAATCTTCCAAATAAGAATGCAGTGTATTACCACTCAGTTATTAGGGAAGAAAAGTACTCCTCTGAATGCCCAACATCAAGGTCTAATTCCTAGACCTACCACAGTAATGAAAGTAATGAAAGACCTACTTGAGTAATGAAAGTCACTGACAAAGTCACTTAATCTCCCCATGCCTCAGTATCCAAAGTCACACAAATAAATCTCAAGGCTAGAGGGGACTCAAGTTAAACTGTGTCTCACGCTAAAAAAAAAAAAAAAAAGATTTTCTAAGACTGTAGCAGGAGTTCTGCATGAGTGGTATACACTGAAAATCAAGACATTGCTTCCGCCTGTAAATACACATTGAGGAGACGGACTTTGGGAATAGTTACATGAAGGTTTTGTGCTAAGCCTTTGTCAGTGTGCCCTAACAACTAGCCTACAGGGTGTCTTTTCTGGTCTGTCCCTAGTTGTTTAGGGAGGGCAAAGTGTGGCCTTGATTTGCTCACCAGAACTCAGAATTCATGTGACCACTTTCACCTCCAATGTGAATCCCTGTATGTCCAGCTTTATGATATCCATCATTTTGGGAGAGGAAGCTCTTGATTCTGCTCTTCAGAGATACCAGTGTCATTCTTAGCCCATTTGGAACCCATAAGAATCCCTAATCAGGTAAATGCTCTGTCATACATGTTGCAGACTGGAAGTACCTCTGTTTGTAGAGCAACGAGACAACTAGGATCTCTGATGGGACACATCAAATACTGGTTTCCTTATGTCAGCAACCCACAATTGATTGTGGGACTTTTGCAGCTCTAGCAACTGCTGTCAACCACTCCAGAAACAACATAGTACATGTGAGAGTTGTTTAAAAACCCCAAAACCAACAATGCATTTTATTACGCTGAACCGGTGCACAGCTTCTTTTATATTCAATTTGTGGTGGCAAGAGGCTTAGTAACATGTTGCCTACAGTTACAACCCAGAATAGACTTGCCATTTTCTCACAAATCCTTTTCTGGAAAAGAAGTCACCATGTGGGATATTATGTATGGAAGTTAAATGTATTATGTATGTAATTTTTTTTGTGTATAAAGATATGTATGAAATATTCACACTTCTGTTGCCTGAGGGCTGGCAGTATGAGAGACGCAATTCAAGAGAAAAAAACGAAGAGTAAAAAAAGGACGATGCTGTAGTGTTTTTGTTGGTGGTTCATGTTAATTTTTTTGATCTTAAGCAGCACACTAGACTCCCAAGGGACTACCAAGCTCTAACTTTTCTTGGCAATTTGAATCTCATTTTTCAGCAAGCTATTACACAAACAGCCAGGTTTTCTGACAGCACCCACAGCAACAAAGAGTTAATGCTTCCCCTCCAGTCTTAATTCACCCCATTGTGTTTGGGATTGCAGGGATGGAAATGATCACTCTGTGAAGTGCTGCAAAGTGCAATCTCTCTAGACAAAATGGGCTTGAGTTAAAGGACACCAGGCACTTAACTCTGAATTTCCTTCTTTCATCCAAACACTGTTACTTTAACAGCATGTTTTTGCAGTTTTGTTTCTTCTGGTTTTATTTAATGACATAGAAAAAGTTGGATGCCTGTTTGATGCACAGCAAAATTGTTACATGCCTTCATTTCTAGGCCGAGCTGGGTTTCCATGTGAAAAAACTGTAAACCCACAAAAAAAGGAAAAAGAAGAAAAAGGAAGCTGCATTTAGAAACCTTGTCTTTTGAATGTCAGATTGTACCCAAAGTGATTTAGTCAGACAAAGAAAATGGGGTGGATCCAGATTTACATCCCATGGTTCACATTAATGAAAGCTGATTTACATACTAGTAACTTGCAATGAGTTTCGTTTCTAAGTGTGTTAATTTCTTTCCTTATCCCTCAGCACAGATGTTTAGATGCTATGAAGATTGGTGTTATCAGCCCTCCCAGGATGGGCAGATAATGGTTTCTCTCTCGGTGGCTGTCAGATTACAGTGAAACTGCTTTTTCTGTTAACAACGGCAGACATGTATATACTGAGTGAGCTCCCATACTGAATACTCTCAAAACAGGCCAAACCATTCTTTGCTTCCATATCTATCCTTTGAGGTCTGAGCAGATGGCCTCAGGATGGATAACTGCAAATAAATTGTAGAGCATTTGGAAACACCTCTTATGTTAACATGGAAATATGCAACACTCATGTTAAAATAGCAATAGCCCATAGCAAATTATTTTCTTATGCATATTTTCTGTATCTTGTAGTCCAAGCTACATCCTGCTCCTACACAGATATCCACAGGAATATGATGGCACCTATATACTCTTGGCCTGGGCAGAAATATGCTCCAGCCTGGTTGAAGCACTTCCTGCACCAGTGGAAAGACTGTTTTCTGCAGAAGGTCTGTGCCATTTCCATATGGGAAACTCCACCTGAAATTCCCAACCTCCTTGTTCTCCCCCTAAGATGTGCACCTATGCAGTTTCTTAACTTACAGTTACCCTTTAGAGACATAATTTAGCCCTACGTTATGGTGGATGGCTTGAAGGAACGCCTGTTCAAATTATTAATTACATAATAAATGTCAGTGCCATAATATAATACAAGCACTGATTTATATTATAAATTGGCATCTGCATTTCATAATTGTTTCATTTTAATGGCTTATAATTGCTACATTTCTGAAAGTTATACAGTGAAAAAATGCTGGAGTGGATTCAAAATATGTTGGCATGCATGCAATTACTGAAAATGGGGAAAAAACCCAGAGCAAATATTTAATTTGGTATTTGCAGCACTGTAGTGTTATCAGCCTGCACAAATGCTATAATTGTCATCTGTGAAAAGACCAAAGCAGAGTGCTCTGGAAAGAGAAAATACATCTCACATGTCGTGTCCTAATCCATCAGTCATTGCATTCACACGTAATCTTTACTCGGCTCAAGTCAATAGTGTTAGTTTTTGAACAGGGGTGACAGGGCTGAATGGAAGTGATAAAAAATGAAAACCTTTTAATGAGAATTTTTTAGTCCCAGGGCCTGATCCCATCAGTATTTTCTATCAGACATGCTGCTTACTCCTGTGAGGAACTGACTTCACTCTCGTTATGCCCTCTTAGAAGTGCTGGCAACACAGCTCCCTGTGCTTAAGAAAACCCAAACATGACAGAACAGAACAGAAGAGCCCTGATGGACCTGCCTATCACATGCCTACAGCCAAGCCTCACGCAGGAATTCTTCATTGCTCAGAAACATCCCAAGTTCAGCTGCAAGTGTTGATTTTCCTAACTGTTATGCCAGGAGGATCACAAGGAAACATCTACCTGGAGGCACGCCCAGCCTGTTTCTTACAGAGTCAGTGTGCCTGCTGCGGAGGGTGATGCCTGTGGGATAGTGGTACTGCGCTGTCCCACCCTTGTGTGCTCTTCCCTGATGCACAGCAATGTTGCATCACACAAGGGATTTAGGTTGGAAGTCTTACTTTTCAAGTAATTTATCACTGTTGTTAAAAAGAAACACTTTAGTATCAAAGCAGAAATCACCTGTTTACAGTTTCTTTTGCCAACATTTTGGAGAGTGAGTCCTGGGGACAAGCTGAAGCCCTTCCCATAGATGCTCTTCCATCCTCACCTCTCCCTGCAGCATCGCTCAGCGTCCCCACACCATGCTGCTGTCCCCAAGGCGGGCTGTGCTCTAATCACCGCTCTGTGTTAAATACAACCTCTCTCCTCTTCTAGGAGGTGTGGTGTTAACCTGGACTCTGTTAAAGACTCAGCTTCCAGGACAGCCCTCTGCCAGATGTCTGGCATGGATGAGCTGGGGCTGAAGGCTGAGGTGGGAGCAGAAAGGAACAGGCAGGGTTGGTCACGCGTCATCATTTCAGAGTGATGCTATCATGGTTTTCAGAGTGATGCTTCAGTTCGTGGTAGGATGCAGCAATGGGAATAACCTCAGAATGTTTATCTCAATGGGCTTTTAAAACCTCATCCTCTCTTCTCTCTACTCCTGTGGAGTAGGAAAATTCCTCCATGTCACAAAGAAAGGAGGAGGAGACTCTAAGAAGACCCTACTGTTCTTGGTGTTTATTCCCCCCAAGACCCCTTTGTCTTTGGTGGAGACAGCAGCTTCTCCCCACAGTGAGTCGCAGCACCCAGTTAGCACCTGGTCAGAGATGGGTATGGGGAGCTTTTCTTCCTGCTGTTTTGGGGGCTAACTGAGCAGTGCCCGCACACTACCCTATTTGGTCAACAAATATGTTGATGAAAAACGATTAAAATGTCAGTGCACACGGAGAGAAAAACTGTGCAAGTTTTCCTCAGAAGAGGGGAATCACTTCTTATGAGATGTATTTTAAGAACATTCACAGGAGTATTTTTTGAAAGCCATATGCTACTTATTCACATGCGTGTGACAGAAATCATATATGAGGAGTGATACAGAACACAAACGTAGGTGTTGCACATTTTGTATGTGCATATGTTCATAGCCTATTCACAAGTTCTGTTTCTGAAATACTTCATTACACATATGCCATTTCCAGGTTCAGTATTTCGTTACCTTTGGCTTAATAAAAATGCATGATATTTATGATTAACACATTTGAAAAGACATGGGGTCTAAAACACTTTTATTGGCAGAATTACAATAGTTGCTTTTATAAGAAAATTATGTCAAAATAGACCTATATCTTCAAGATTATTCAATTTGACTTTGTAGGATTTGGGGCACCACCAGACTGGAACACCATAAAATAGCACAAACTCACATGCTTTTGTCTCCCTTGCACTTCTTTTCGTTTCCCTACTCAGCACAATTAATGAAATCAAAGAAACTGCAGTTCATAGCATTTACTTTTCTTAATTGGCCAAAAAGTTGACCCTCATCCTACAAGGACTAAAACAGATTGTGAATCATTTATATGATGTAACTGAGAGTTATCGACACTCCAAATATATTTATAGTAAGCTCAGGAGAATGTAACCTATTAGCCCCTGCCTCCTATTCTTCTGCCATGGCTCTGACGCTTTGGGTTCTTTCTGGGCCTCAAACCCACATACCAACCAAGAGAGCTGCTAAGGGAGTTGGGTCCTGAAGCAGGAGAAAAACGGCAGCACTTGATGAGCAGCCAAAGAGAACATCTCCCGGCCACAGACCCACACCCAGCCAAACCCTCACAGCACCTCTGCTGTCCAGGCAGCCCGTGATGCGCGGTCGGGGAAACAGCTCCCGTGCTCTTCTGCTGCTGCTCTCAAAGGAAAGGTGTTCAAAGGACTTGCATTAGAAAAGTTACTGACAGGAAGAACAAGTGCTTGAGCCAACTGTCTTTTGGCTGCTCGGGATATAACCAAGAAAATGGTAGGCAATCAGCCAAAATAAAGAGGTGGCTGCCATGAGATGACTAATTTTTTTTAATTCACCACTTCCTCAGGTGTAGCTACTTTAGACCACATTTAGCTCATAATTATTGTAAGCATTTAGCTACAGATTTCAGCTTTTAAGCTGTCAGCTCTCAGGAAAGTTTGCTGAGCTACAGAAGGACATAAGCTCCATGCTTTCCCACTGGCAAAACAAAGAAGCAGAAGGCAGACAAATCAGTGGCATTCAGCAATACCTACTCACTCGTTATCACACAAGATGCTTTTAGCCATTGCCCCACAGCCCTGTAACACAAACACGAGCAGCTCTGGAATTATATCTTAGCACATGAGGACAACCTGTGTCTTCAGAAGCAGTTCCCCTTAAATTTGCATAAAAATTTGAAGAATACTGTAGTCATCCATGGAAGTTTCTCATGGCACTTTGCAAGATCTTGCTCTACCTCTGGTCAAAGGTACAGTACTATCAACTCCATGGAAAACATTTAGCATCTATTTTAACATCAGACAGATAGAAAGGCAAGAGAAATTACTCTTACAATCATAGATAGAGAAGAATGTCACTGTACTAAGGACAGTGGCATAAAATAAACCCTATAATTTTTCAGACAAAACATTATTAACTCCTAATTGATAGTACTGATGAATTACATAATGACATACTCTGTTCCCTACAGAGAAAACACAAATAGCTTTTGTCTGGTGAAAAACAATGGAAAAATTTTTAAAGACAGTTACCGAATGTAAAATACAGCAAGTAATACACCACTTCAAACTGCAAAGAAAAACCATGTTTGGAACAACTTGCCAAAAAAGCAAGATAAGGAATGGTCCTTCATGCCAATACAGATGAGAATTAGAAAAAGAAAAGCTCATAGGAGAAGTTAATCAGTAAAAAAGTGAGAACCAAATAGAACAAATTTTTAAACAATTTTTAACTTTTCTCCTTTTCTTTTTTTCAGTCAAAAATTATATCCAAGAACAATCTTAATATAGGTATTACTCATCTGTCTCTTCCACGTATTTCTAAATTTATGGTACGCTTCATAGATCAGTTAAACCAGTATTACTCATGTACAGAATGGGTCTGGATGGCAAGGGGACTCCATCACAAATCTGTTCCTGCGATGTTCATTTAATTCCAGTAGGAAAGGCAAGAGGAAAAGCCTGGCTGGCAGATTTATTGATTACATTTCACAATGACCAGCAAGAGGCAAGCACTCTGAAAATCCCCAAAGGTGATCATTAGTACTGAGTAACTGTCACTAAACATTAGCACCATCAGTGGACTGGAACTAAAAGAAAGTGTGATGTTTTAAATGTGAGGCCCAAGAGGGATTGCCTGTAGTCCAAAGAAAAAGTGGAACATTTTACATCATGGCACCTGTGCTTGAGAAAATTGAAATGCTTTTTTTATACAAGTATCTATATTTTCATGTATATATAGATACACTTGTAAAATTGGTCTAGCACAGCCAGGCAAATTGGGCAGGGCTACCTACTATAAAACATAAAATTGATGTGTCAAGCTAATTTCGCGGTCCACTTGCCTGGAGCTGATTAGGACCAAATTAAACTTCGTCCTAATCAGCCCGAGTGCTTTGCAGGTAATACAGAAATCTATGGGATAT
This sequence comes from Eurypyga helias, assembly GCF_000690775.1. Classification (NCBI taxonomy): domain Eukaryota; kingdom Metazoa; phylum Chordata; class Aves; order Eurypygiformes; family Eurypygidae; genus Eurypyga; species Eurypyga helias. The sequence continues at coordinate 37,910 of NW_010236385.1, forward strand.
GCTTATTACTGTAAAAGCACGTGCACATTATCTGCACAAGCAGTGTAAGAACAGGTTTACCAGTATAATTTGTGGTTTCACCCTTTCTAATACATTGCTAGCTCACCTATTTTTGTGGATTTTTATTTGGAAGTCTCATGTTGCCATGGTGCTGAAGAACCAGGCATCAAACATGATTTTTTATTTTCCATACTCAAATCTGATCTTCTGATCCTTGGCTTAGCTGAAAGAGCACTTTCTGCATCTGAGGTGATGAATTTAGATATCACAGGAAGAGGAAGTATATGAAAGGTTTTGCCACATCCCGTTAGTTCCTGACTATGTCCCCTTTTTTAATCACATCCTGTGATTCCCCTGTATGTGCTTTTATTCCATGGGAAACATCAGGAACAATACCCTTTGTACTGTCGGCAGACAGCTGCTTCTGATATAGACACACCACTGCCTTTTGTGTACTCGAAGCATTGCCTCAGCCAGGAAAAAGAGAGTATGAATTCCACTCTTTTGGACAGTCTATAGGCCTTGCAAGCCCTTGCTCCGAACACAATATCCCAACAGAGAAAGTTATTTCTTGCAGTGACCTAGGTACCAGCCCCTTTCATCAAGGGGCCACATCGATAAAGCTGGATGCTGTAAAAATTCCTTCATCTCCTGGTGGTACCTGGCAGTCACAGCAGAAAACAGCAGATGTGGGAATGGACTCTGGGAAGGCACATTCACCAAAAGTGTCTTATCACTGTGAGCATTCTCTTGCCTTGTGATTCTGTGTGAACAGGAACAGAGCCACTATATCATCCTACAGAGGCCTCTCCGTAGTATGTAATCCAAAGAGGGAGCATTAAGGATGAGAATTTCATGAAATTGAGAGACTGGTACCTTATGAAGCATGATTTGGCATGTAGATTAAAACTTGAAATTAGTTGTAGTCTATACATAGATATCTTCCAGAGAACAAGATCTGGAGCACCTCTGCTATGGGGACAGGCTGCAAGAATTGGGCTTGTTCAGCCTGGAGAAGAGAAAGCTCCGGGGAGACCTTATAGCCCCTTCCAGTACCTGAAGGGGCTACAAGGAAGCTGGGGGGGACTTTTTACAAGGGCCTGTAGTGACAGGACAAGGGGTAACGGGTTTAAATTGAAAGTGGGGAGGTTTAGATTAGATATCAGGAAGAAGTTCTTCCCAGAGAGGGTAGGGAGGCACTGGAACAGGTTGCCCAGAGATGTTGTGGATGCCCCATCCCTGGAAGTGTTCAAGGCCAGGCTGGATGAGGCTTTGAGCAACCTGGTCTAGTGGAAGGTGTCCCTGCCCATGGCAGGGGGGTTGGAACTAGATGATCTTTAAGGTCCCTTCCAACCCAAACCATTCTATGATTCTATGATCTAAAACCACAAAAGGAAGATGAGCTCCCTCCCAGCTTTCCACCAATTCTTCAGGGACATTCAAGTTCTCCATTACAATGAGGAAAGAAAAGCGGCAGCGTGGTTTCTGCCTGCAGCATGGGACACTGGGTATCCACGGGTCAGGATTCATATTTGCAGCTCTTCACTGAGATCATGCACGTTACCTCAGAGCCCTCTGCTTCCTTTGTCCCACTTCCTGCTTCCCCCCACCCTTGACACTTTGCCAAGTCTCATCCCCATATTTCCATATTGCACTAAGATATTGGCAATTATTATTTAAGTCAAAAGGGAAAACCAAAATAATTTACACCATCCATCACAGCTCCCTTGTATGAATAAATTACAAGACACGATGGAAAATCAATCATGGAGAAAGGAACAATCCACATCAAACACTGTATTTGTGTGTATAATCTTTTTAGTATTTTCTGACCTCGTATATCAAACCAGCAGATTGAATTCTGTGAACTTTAAGTAATACAAAGCTGTTTATCCCAAAGTCCCATGAGGAACCTATAATCTAATCAGTTAATCTCAGGACACAGCCATAGGAATAAAGAGAACAGGCCTAACTCAGCAGAAATTCCTAAATCTCTTTGTCATTCAAGTTAGTGTGTGTAAACAGTAAGATCTTAACACAAGAATCATCTTCTAAGGCTGTATGGCTGACACTGTATGCAAGAGGACCTAGTTGCTGATTGTAGCAGCTGATACTGTAGTAGTTGCCAGTAGATGCCAAGAGAACTTTGCTTTCTTTAGGAAAAAATTAAGCAGCCTCTCTGCTCTACCCTTTAGAAGAAAAGATTTTTTCCTTATTGTCAGTCTCAGCTAACAGGGCAAGGAGTGGTTGTCCTGGATGAGGCCACTGCCTTCGTGCTTTTGGAGGCAACTGATGCTCCAGGGCAGGAAGGCATGGGATGGGGGAGAAGATGTGAACGAATCTTCAAAAAGATAAAAAGCAAGTATTGAGTCCAAATTCATCAAGGGAAACACATTTCCCATTTGTGAGGAACACCAATACAATGAATATACATGTAAATCTGAATTACTGTATTTCACTGCAGGGCTTCCTGAAAAGTCAGTGATGCAAAAGCCTCCACAAGACCAGTCTCTCCATCACACAGAAAGTTTGTGTGCCAAAGCAGTCTTGTTCTACTGTGTAAGTACAAGCTACATCTATCTACTCTCTGCAAAAGCATCATTCTCTGGGAAGCAGATCTTAGAAGGCAGAACTTCTTGGCTGTCTTTCCTAAGGCATGCAGCACATGCCTGCCCTCCTGCTGA
>NW_010236385.1:40624-58054 GCF_000690775.1 Eurypyga helias
ATCTTCTAACATTTACATATCCACTCTTATTCTTTCCCACAGATAAATCCTCTTTTATAATCCCCTGCTTTAGGGTCATAGCTCTGTAGAGACTGGTATTAAGGGGATTCGAGCAGGCAGACTGAAAGAGAAATAGACCTCAGAGTAAATTTTGATAGGTGCTGCATATATCCATGGCCAATCCTTGCCTCAGAGGGTTCCTGAGTGAACTACAATAAATGTAGACCTAAAAAACAGATGATCTAGGCCTGTTTCAGATGGAGGACTGGAGCACTCTTAAGTGGTAACTGCTGAGTGACTTGCTCAAAATCATGACAGAGGTCTTCAGCACATAAAAATCTGAATTCAGATCACTTCCATTCATGGTAAAATATTTTGGTTTAGGGCTTTAGTGGATTTTCAGGGGTAGAAGGAAATCTGATTTTTCTTTCTCCCTGGAGAAGAAGAAAGGAATTGACAAAACTCATGAAGTTACAGCAATAGACACAGAATTGCCTCTTGTGGAAAGATTCACAGTACTGTCAATTGTTCAAAAATTACTAGCTGTCTTAGACATAATCACTTGACTGTTTCTGCAAGTATGTATATATGTGTGTGTGTGTTGAATGCACATAATAAATGTTATACCCCTGTCTCAGCCCCTGCTCTATTTTGCTTCTTCTCATGTGAACTAAGTGTCCTAAATTTAATTTTCCCCCTTACAAATTGGCTGCCCTTTCATGTCAGGAGAGAAAACGCCCACTCAGCATAGCTTGAAAGGAACCTGTCTGCGGTTGGGAGGGAGGAATCGAGGTGCCGCTTTAACTAACTAAATTAAATACATCTAGAGCTCCAAGCAGCTGGCAGGTTTGATTTGGATGTAGGATGCTGTGAGATAGTGATAAGTGAGTGCTCAGGACCAAAGGGAATTAAAAGGCTGTACTATGGTTTAATGGAGTCACTCTCTTTCTGTGGTGTATCCATTAAGGACACCGTGCTGGCATGCGGCGGTGCCGGCACCACTTAAACTGCAAAAGGCCAGCTTCAAATAAGACTGAGCTTTGGGCTCCAAAGGACAGAAGCACAAGGCTTTTGAGGGGGGTCAGAAGGAGGTCCTCACTGTGCTGTCCTTAGCATCCTTGTAGCTTTGTGAAGGAAGGGGCAGCGTCTGATGGACTAGAGGTTCGGATCCTGCTCTGGACCACGTGGGAAATATCTCCCAAATAGCCCAAGAGGTAGTTCAGAGAGTGCAAGAAAAATCACATTACCATGAATGAGAAATTTTCCTGTCTCTATTAAAGAATTTTTTAAACCTTGTAATGAAAAGAGTTGCAGAAAACTGTTTCTTCCCCCATTTCTTCGGTTTATTTAATAGAGCATTAGACAGCAGTTTGTGTGTAGTCACTATTCCCTTGCTCTCTCCTGGTATTAGTATTTCTCTTGTTCATGTAAGCTCTTCCCTGAGGAACAATGAAGACAGGAAAACATTTTTAAAGATTATGCTTCAACTGTAAAACCTTACTATTTGTCAGTGTCACCAACAGACAGGTGTAATGTCTAAAAGTGTCTTTCAACTGTGCTCTCTAAAAGGACTAAAAATGTAAATGAAAGTTTGATTTCATAACTAGTACAATAGATTTGACACTTGTCTGCCTCTGTTAACAAGGGAAACTTTACTTGCACTTGCAAAATATTATGAAACTTCCTCAAAGAAGATGCTGTAGAAGATAAAAAAACTGTGACTGAGTGCTGTAACATGCTATGTTTCAAGTCAGCTACCCAGCAAGCGACATCTGCAGACTCAACAGGTTAAATATTCTGTTTTAAGGCTATTACTTTTATTTTTGAAATACTATATTTTTCTCTATTTGGAGAACTTAAATTCTAAGTGACAGAGAGTGGAAATATTGGTCACTAGATGCTGACAGTGTTTATTACCATAAACAAACCCCTTGAATGTCAAAATTCCTAACTAATATTAGTCAAAAGACTGAACATTAGAGTAATTATCATGACAATGAGTTCGGCAACTTCCATTTCCAACAAGCAGTCATTACAGAATGCTTGATCTTCTGCACAATTCAAAGACAAACTTTATTTTTTGTTCTTTTGTGTATATATGCCAATCTAGCTTATGCAGTAAAGCAACTCAAGATGTGATTTTTTTTTTTTTCATGCACAGAAATGCATATTTAGGAATAATTTTCTGTAAAACATATGCCTAGAAAAAGGAGAAATTGTTTTGAATGAATAAGATTTATTAGTTCTGTAAAAAATGTATTTGTTTAAGTGCTACATAATTTGAATGATTACTGATTTCAAAAGGAAAAGCACCAAGTAAAATGAAACTGTACATGGAGTACAGGCAAAACCAAGAGAGATTCACAATAAAGAAGGGAAAGAAAATATCCCTCCAAAGATGATGACTCTCCAACCAAATTCACTCATCTTCATAATTTTTAATTTATTTTATCTGATATTTTTTCAATTGTCCTTTCTTGGAGGTGAGGTCATTACTACTCTCTGCATTTCAACACCAGCCAGAAACCCAGAGTGTGATAAGATCACATTGTGTCAAAAACTATTGTGGAAAGATTCGTTCACCAAAAACATCTTCGAAAATGTCACCTGTGTAACTAGGAATCAAATGCATTAGTTGATATACTTCCCTAAGCAAACAGTGCAACCAAATAGGCTGCAGTTATGCAATTAGAGATTGCAATTACGCAGTGAAAGCTATGATTTCAGGGAAACTTCTGCTCGCTTTAAATTGCCAGGATTATGCCCACTACTGCACTATAATTGGTAAAGATGGGAGAGAAAAGTAATGGGAAGGTGTGATAGTTATCACTTTGGATGCAATTATTTTAGTCTATAACAAACATAGTTTGTCGTGTATCAGTATATCAGTATAGCTTTTTTTTTCTTTGGTGATGCAAAGGCTCTTTAAAAGGTGTATCAACAGCATGCACTGCATGGAAAGATCTGTTGGAATGTCTTAATGGAGTTCTATACATCAGTTACAGAAAAGGGTTTGATAGACATTTTATCTGTTGCACCAAGATCTCTACATATTTCTGGCTACCTTGTGACATACTATGCTCTAAACCAATGAAATGATACTGATTCAGAGTTCAGTATTTCACTGTAGATCTGTATTAAAAATGGGAAGAAATGAATGGCTGTCTGACATTTCCTAGCTTATCAGGCTTTTTAGATGACTATTATTTTTCCAGCCAACTTCCCATCAGAAGTGTCGAAACTTCCCAAGATAGAAAACATACAATTTTGCTCTACTTTCTGCAATCATGACAACATAAATTTCCTATGAACCTTTATTGGAAGGGGAAAATGAAAGGATGTGAACCCAAGATTATTTATCCAGAATTTATTTTGAAAACCTTCTGGAAACAACACCCTGACACATAAAACTAAACTCTGCCTTCAAGATAAGTGACTTTGGCTCTGACTAATTTAGTAAGAGTCGGTGATATTCAGAACACATCCAAATGCCCTCACTCCTTTTGAAAACTGGTATCAAAATCTTGGATCTCAAATTAAGGTGGAAGAATCTGAAAACCTGGGCGTTAAGAAGGAAGTTAATGAAAAACAAATTTGAGAACCAACACAGCAAAGGACATTTTCTAGAAGGCCGGATCTGAAAGGGATCTGCATGTCTAGGTGCTCTTAAGTATCATATCTGACCACTGCCATTGCTGTGTATATAGAGGTCTGACACTGAATTCTTCAGCTGATTTAGATGCAATTTACAAAAACTGTTCACTCTTGCCCTCTCCTGGAGGTTGCCACCCCTTTGCCAGAGCAGCAGAAGGAGCGGGTGCCAGGATCCCTGCCATCCCAACTGACCCAGCAGTGCTTCAGCTCAGCCCAGGACAGGGGCCTCTGCAGGGAGGCCAGCCTCTGATGGCAGCAGCTGGAGGACAACACCACATCTGCTACCAAGCCATAAAATCTTGTACGCCTTCTTTTACAACCCAGTTAAGGCCCTTGAAACAAAGGCTATGTGGAGCTGGTCTTTAAAAGGACACAGTAGTATTTTCCAGTACCTAGGGGTATGGCTTTGGAAAGACAGTATTTCCCACAGTAATCATGGGGTGATGCATTTGCTGTTCCTACCCTGGAGGAGCACATCCATTCATTATTTTAAAAGTCTACCTTCTTCTCTCACAGGATCTGGCCTATGATGTTCAACTTCCACAATTCTGTTTTCACAGTAACACGGAAAGGATCCTGAGAGATATTTAGGTTCAGAGTGGTTGTTCAGCATATTCTGGCAAGGCAGACATAGTAGTTAAACCTCTGTAACAACCCTTAGCCATCTCTTATTCCACAATATAATTGCTTTGCCTGGTTACTTTTATTTTATTTAGTTTATGAGATATGAACTCTGACCTATTCTACAAGAACGTCTAGAATTATTTTCTTTTTTTGAAGCCAAATACCTTTGGTCCCACTGTGCTCCCACATGACAACCTGCATCGCTCTTTCTCTGCACATTTTTTCAGTGCTCCCACAGCAACACAGATGTGCAGGGAAGAATGATGATTGAATGGAATTAATATAGTGCAGAAGGCAAAATTCAGTTAATAAAGCAATATCCGGGTACAGTCCATGATAAAACAAACCTTGTTTTCCATATGTAATAGAACTGTAATTTTCCAAAGTCACCTCAGCAAATATAATACCTTCCTTACATTGGATAAAACATGATCACAGTCAAAGCAAACAAATATAGATAGGCCTGAAGTAGAAATTCTCTTTCCGGAGGTATTTTTCCTCATTTCTTCAGAATTAATCACTGTTCTTCCTGAATAGTGCAAAATGTTCCACTGAGTCTTGTTTCTAGCAGATTTCTAAATGTGCTTGTAAAACAATAATAGATTTTTTTTCCCAGTGTTTGAATACAGTATCTGTGCAAATCCAACTGCACTGCCAGATACCAGTTCACTTTCCCTTAAATTATTGTCATATGCAATTATGTCAGGTGAAAACATATGCTGACTATTGGCTAAGTATTGAAAAAAATGATAAGCCTTTTTTTTTTTTTTTTTTTGTGGTACTGAGCAAGCATTCAGCTACCAGAAACAGTTTTATAATACACAGCTATATATAGTAAATTTTATTTCATTTGGTCATGTTGGTACTGTTTCACTTCCTCCATTCTGGTGGCATCTTTAAAACCAATTATTATCTATCATCAGCCTGCAAGGAATAGCCCTACATTTTCTCACTGTAGAAATAATCAGCAGTAACAATGCAATATCAAGCTTCTACCTTTTTAACGAGCTGAGAAAAGTAACCATTAATTTATTGTAGCTTCTCATGTCACAGTAAAAATACATCCATTTTTATTTTAATAAAGTCAAAACCACTGAAATTACCTTTAAAACACACTAATAAGCATTTGATTGAATTAATTACATTACCTGTTATTGCAATGCTTTTGATGAACTACAGACCATGAAGTCCAGCACAGTTCTATAATTCTTAAAAATTATTTTAGAAAATATAAGATCATAACATTCCAAGCAGAGAATTACCTGCCAGTTTCCTGTAGTTTAATTATACCAGTGATAAAATACCAGAAATTCCTAAGTAGACAAAGAATACTTAGCCTGAAATTCTTAAAAGTTTAGAGGTGTGCAAGTTTTACAATTTAGACGTTAAATACTTATGGACAAATTTTAAAAGCATTTTGTTGTCTAAAGGTGCACACCATTGAGTTATGTTATTTTCAGTTACGCCCATTTAGTTCAAGGTATGCTGAGCCTGTGGGTCTGAAAACACGTTTACCTCATCTGTGTCTTTAGTACCCTATATGCTTTTAACAGCATTATGCTTTGAAATAAAAACCCTAATGCATCATTTTCCCCTCTTTTCTTCCACTGTTATTTTATATATTCACATAACCCCTGCCAGTCTTCTGCATGGTCACGTAGGCATGGCCACAACTTTTCAGATTTGCCAGCAAAACAAGCAAAATAATGCCCATCTGGAGGGCATAGCTCTGCTTGGTTATGAAATAGCACACCGTCACCAGGACCCTGCCAGTTTTACAGATGTCTATTAGCAGGAATACAGATGTTGAGGGCATTTTCTCAACAGAAACGAAAGGCTTGGAGGTCAGGTGCAAGCAAAGGACCCTGGCCCATGTGCACTGTGGCAAGCAGTCGAGGCAGCACATGATCCTTCCTTCCAAGCCTTCTCTCCTGCTGCCTCCCAGCACGGTAGTGGGAAGGAAAATGCACAGCTCAGAGGAGTCCAAATTTGAACAGCTGAGCTCAAATGAGAGCTTTTTACCTCCTCAGGATTGTTTTATAAAAGCAACTATTTGTCTTTTTTGTCAAAGATGAGCAAACCAGCATTGCAAAACGCCAAAAAATATTTCAAATTAAACCCAATGCTTAACTAATTTTATATAAAATTTTGCCCACTATTTGTTCATTCTGAGAGAATAGATTTTTTATCAGATTTATGAACCCCTGAGAAGAAAAGTATATAGAAATACTGACACAGCAGCATTATTCCCAAGTTATTGAACTTATTATATCAACCCTAGTGAGAACGCTGCTTTGTATTTCAAGAGGCTTCTGTTCACTCCTGATTATGGTCCATCACTTTTTTCTATATGTTGGCAATAAATATGATAACATGTTTGGAATCTGAAGTCCATGTATATTTACTTAATCCAGTCAAATTGAAAATACTTGCCTTAGCAGTCTAATAACATCTTACAGAAACATGCCACACTTCATTTGGATGACGATGAGATGGGAAAATGAATTAAGTAGTGGCTGATCACCTTGGGACAGACAAAAAATGATGGAGTCCCATGACACCTTGAACCCTTTAGGAGCAAGGAAACTGCCCCAGTTCCTCTGCCCTCGGTGTAGTGAATTCTCTTGAATAACATGCTGCCACCCTGCTCATAGTTTCCACCTCATAAAAGTTGATAGATGCCTTGTCAGACTGGGTTAATCTCTCTCCCAGGAGAGGTTTTGCTCATGAAGTCCTACCTATGCTCCAAACCAGCCAGATCAATGCCATAAAGCGGTATTAGTGCAGGGCTCCTACTTCTATCTTCCGGACCCCCAGTAATATTTTTCTTGATTCACTACATAAAAGTAATTTTTGAGAAATAATCATTACTAAATTTATGCATATGATAGTGTAACTCCTGCCTTAGCTGCCATTATAAGTCAAATGACTCATTTTTTTCTGTTACTGTGGCCACACAGCCCTGATGAGACAGAAGAGCATGATGTAACCCTCTGAAACACCAGCATTTTCTTCTATATAGTGCCCTGTACACCAGTGTCATTACTGACCTCAAATCAGCCTTATTCCTCCAGGACAGCAGGAGCTATGCATTCACAGGGAAATGGGAAGTTGCCCTGAATTGGCCAGAAGTTTTGCTCTATTGGTGCCCGAGCTGGAGATATCTCACTTGAGATCTGAAAACTCCTGGGTGGCCTTTCTTGTCTACCTTTCTAGACACTTTTACCACCTGAAAGCTCATTTGACTAAGTCCACAAGAGCTGGCAAAAAAATTTCTGCAGCTCTGGGGAGTGTAAGTACTTCCATGCATGAGAGACAAAAAAGTAGCTGATGTGTGAGGTGACATGCAAAGCAAGATCATTGCACTGCTGCCTCTGCAGAACAGAATTATTATTTTCTGCTGCTGTTCTCTGCGTGTGAGTCGAGACCGCAAGCCAGGCTGGTGTCTGTGGCAGAGAAACAGAAACACGAACATGTTTTCATGCCTTATAGCTGAATTCTGCAAGGCATGGCACATCTTTTGGAGGTCATGAGCCTCGCCAGCTAGGTCAGATGAAACAGCTTCCGGGTTTGCACCCCCTAAGGAGAAAACATACATTTTTTTATGATGTATTTGTCAAAGAGCTACAGCCTGTTAAAATGTGTTACTGCCTTCTGGGTAATTTTACACTGACTTTAATTATGCTCCATCTTCATTTGAAAGGCTGATTAGTGTACAGTTCAGTCGAAGCCACATTGCCTGCCCAGCTGTAGGCAGACCCACGTGGGGGAGGATTTCAGAGACATGCCAGAGACATAGCAGATACTGAACTACACCAGGAGTATCTCACATATGTACCAGTTTAGCACCCAGAAGAAAAACTAATACCCTCTTCTGCTCTTTCTGACCATGGGATGTCTTGACTAACACAACTTAGATAATAAAAATACTGCTCTGACTTAAAATTACACAATTAAGCTAAATTTCTTATTTCTGTTCCTTTATGAAAGAGAGCTATACTAACACAACTGTGCTGTTTCAGATGTAAAGAAGACTAACAGTGGAATTTAAAGCTGTGATCCATACATGATGGTACTCTAGAAAGAAAATTATGCAACTATTTGCCATTCAGGTTTTATTTTTCTTATGCTAAGGTAGGGGATATTTTTGTTCATTAAACCAAACAAACATTTGTTTTACCTGACTTTATTTCCATCCAGTGCAACACTGAAACAGAACAGAACTCTAGATCACCCTCAATCAAACTAGCTTCTTAGTATTTATGTTTTATAGCCCTAAAACCAGATTTTTACATCTCCACATCTGCATTTCTTTAATTGACTACTACTGTGCTATCTACAGCCATGGGGTGCCTGCCTGTGCCTTGCCTCTTATCACCCCATGCCTGCATGTCTCTGTGCCCATTCTGTGTCTCCATCTCTCAAGGCCTCTGCTATCATACTTAGTCTGCATTTCTCTGTATGACACTGCCGTGTTAGAGCCATAAATATCTTATTCCACACAGTGTAACTGCTTGCTACTGCTATCTATATAAAGCCATTGGTTGTATCACACAAGGATAAACTAAGTAAAACAAATTAGCCATAGCTACCTGGTCAATTAAAGAATTTGCTGTCACAGCTAAACCAGGAAAAAATCAAAGCTGCAGGTAGGTCAGGAAAAGTTCAGACAGAACGAAGTTATCAAGCCTCAGTACTGAGGCCTTGCAAACTCAGTGCAGAGCCTGTAGTCTGTTACTAGCAATGGCAATACTTGTTACAGGGCTGCATGGGCAGTGTCATGAAACCTCACTGTGCAAAAGATGTCATGTCCTGCGAAGATTGCACAGCTGTGAACTGAGAATGGGGCAATACCATGGGGATATCTGATCCTATACACCTTTGTCACCTTTGTCACCTTTGCCCAGAGATATGACCAGGTAAACTGGATACATGGCCAGGTATCATGCAATAATCTGATGGTCAGGAAATTAGCTTGGATGGACTGGCCAGGCCTGTAGGGTCCCAGATAATGCCTTGATTTTTTTGTCTAAAGCTGGCCCTTTCTGTGTACTCTGCTATTTATAAAAGATAACCAGAATCTACCATAATCTTGTGCATAGTAAGTGCAAATTAAATAGCACTGCACAACTTATTACAAAGACAATATAGCAGAATAACAAGGCAAATATCTTATCTTTGCACTCTCATACTGCCTGCTTATCTTGGTCCTATCAATGTTGTCATCTCAGCCCTTACATGAGCATCAGTATGAACAGCAAAGTCCCTAGTGCTCATCAGTGATGTTTCATTAACAACACCTTACTCCCCAATAACCAAATACTCTCATTAGAGGTGAGCTCTGATTGGAGAAAAGAAACTCTTTTTGCAGTCCCTAACTATCCCTAACCTCAACAGTGAGTCCAGAAAACAATCCCGCCGTGACTAAACCAAGCACAAAACATAACCACCAAAGCGATCCCCAGTGATCTCTGGTGCAGATTCTGGAGAAGACAGGAGGCCTGCCTGCGTCACCGGTGTGTCAGCATTTTATTTCTCATTACGCTTTGCCAGCTCTAAAATAAACTTGTGTAAGGCATCAGACTTGGCAGTGCTGAGTTCCTCCAGTGAGCTGTGAGTCAGGATGGCATGGAGTATGCTGTCCACAGCTGGTATGCCAGCTATAACCCACCCAGGCAAACCTCTTCATAGGAATAGGAACCCTTGCAGTAAACATCAGCACATGATGGGTGATCTGAAGCCTTGGATCCTTCCATTTCACAGGCACCATCGTAAGGTCATCAGTCACATAGCAGTTTTCAGTCGCGATATCAATCAAAGCAGTATTTTAGTAAAATTTAGCAGAAACACTGTGCATCCTGAATTATCAGATTTTTGCCTTTCAGTGCTTATGATACTGTCCCATTTTTCACTGAATTGCTTTGGAAAGAGCAAATACAGAAGTTCCTGGAAATGAAATGAATTGTGCTGGCTTATGCTTATGCAGTAACTTACAGCAACCCTCTGGAAGAATTAATGGCCAAAACTTATGTTGCTAGCTGGTTAACACAGTAACTAGCAAACAATTTTCACTTAGAGTGAATTTCCTAAACCCTCATTCAGACAGAAAGGCTGGATTTCAGCCTGTTTTTGATGGAATAAAATCAACATAAGCAGTTCTTAAATTTTTATGGCGTTCAGAAAAAGTGGACTTTTCATGCCAAAACCAGAACAAAATAGAAGCATTGCACAAGTAAGTTTTGGCAAACCTGTTTTTTCTGTGTTCTGCAGACAGGACAGGCAGGGACAGAGAAGACACAAGGATTTTCTGCTGACAGCCCATAAAGCCTGGCTGCCTTGTGCTTCAGGCAGGACGGGCAAAGTTTCAGCTCCTGCCGAGAAGCTGGGCAGCCCCAGGGGAGGGTACATTTTTCTCATTTAAGAAGGTGAAGTTTGTCTTCATATCTAACAGCAACAGTTGTGATGAGGCTCAGCAGGTATCATCTGTCCTAATTTTAATAAGGTGGTTGTTTTCAGAACTAAATCTCCCAACAATGTAAATCAAGGCAAGGCTATGGACTTTCATGTAACTGTACCAGTTGGTGGCACCATCTGGGTACTTGTCTCATTTCTTTTACAACCCTCGTGATCTTTTGGCCGGGAGAGGCAAATCCAAATGAGTAATCCTGATCCTATTGAGACAATGGCAAGCACTCAAAGACCAGTAGGGTTTGAGTGCCCACACAGAACCTGCAGCTTTCAGCAAAACACCTGAGCTCCATCTTCTCAAGAGAAGAGCTAGTGCTTACAGCCTGTTTTTCCTTCAAATAATCTGTGTTTCAAGGCAGGGTATTGACCCACGAAATTCAGCGTATGTCCTTGTACCTCTTCAAAACACACACTGGCTCTCATCACTAAAGATTAACAACAACTCTCAGAGAAACAAACCCTGTGTCTTGATGGTGACACCAGAGTGGACCTGCTTTGAGCCAGCTCCACCAGCCATTCCTAAGGATTCACACAGACCCTGCACATCGCCCTGTCTGATGGTCACACTGTTTGAATTTGGTTAAGACGGGCAGTTTCTTTGCCTGTTCTTCTGGGGCATGAAGGTACAGATATATGGGTATGCCTCATACCAGCAACAAATGTTTCCTGCGGATATCAGTGCACAACTGTGTATTTTGAAGATAACTGTAAAGTTGGGAAGCCTCATCAAACTGCCAGATACCCACAACACTGAATTTTGGTAGCAACAGTAGCAACTACTACTCTAACTTAGATCCTGCCTTAACAAAAGGCGATGTCATATCTAAGGCTACTGGCACTAAGCAGTCACCAGAGCTGCTTGGCTACTGTTGTGGTCTAAGGAATTAATTTGAAACTCTTTCTGTTCCCAGGGATGGAAATGCAAATTCATATCCCCAAAGCACTAATAAAAAAGGAAATGAGTGCACACAAATTCAGTAGTATATATTTCAGTCAAACATTATGAATGCCTTTGGCTGTGGGTTCTTTGTGTTTTATAACTTTATTAATTATCAACCTGTAAAGACAAAGCAACACACATGCAGAGCTTTAAAAAAACTGGTATACCGCATTTTAGTTTTGAAGGTGTCTTTTAATAGTTCTTTAAAACCTACTCTATTATCATTACATGCAATACCATTACACAAATTTTTTAGACTGAACAAAAGCATAGTCTTTTATTAAAGTTAAATTTGATATCATATTTTCTTGAAAGCTGTGGCCGTATAATCATATAGTGGTGTTTCAAGTCAGCTGAGATATATTGAAAGAAAGGAGGAACCTTGTGCTCAGTTTTAATGTGTTTTTCAAGGTCTACTGATGTTTGCTGTATTTGTTTTTACCTGGTAAGGAAAATGAGATAGAAAAAGAAAGTTGAGCTGGGTGAACGATTCATAAAATTAGTTTGAACTTGCCTGAACAGAAATTTTATGCATCCCAAGCCTCATTTTTCTATTGAACGTTCAAGTCTAACTTTCAGCTACACTAGTCCTGTTTGCTTTTCCCTATGTCACTCTAAAAATATTATCACCTTTTGTGTGATTAGAGAGAGTGAAATGTTTCCTTAATATATCATTTTATTCTTTCACACTACTGTAAAGGAAGTCAACAGAGCCACATTGATGTGAAAGAAGCATGAGAGGTATCAGGCTTAGTTACCTCTTTGTAACTAAGAATATAACTAAAAATAACAACAGGGATGGTAATTGATGGCAAAGAGACTACGGATAATCTCAGCCCTGTTCCCCCTCATGCACATAGAGCAAAGCCTGACAGCTTCCAAAGGAGCTACGCTCTCTACTCGATTCCCCTAAAAGTTCAGGAGTCCTTTCCTAGTTCAACTCCTCATCTTTTTAAATTGTTTCTTAACAAAGTAGTGCCATACAAAATACATCTGGTAGTTTGATCACAGAAACATGGTGAGCACACTGCATGTGGAGTTCACCCACAGGAGTAATCCTTGCAGATCAGCACGGAGATACATCCATCAGCAGCTCTTGGCAGATAATATTTCATTGCCCAGAACCTTTTATGGCTCCGTTTATGAGACCCAACATTGAATATTTTTTTAAGACATTTACCAAACACACACGATTTCTGAAACAAATGCCCTGAAAGGGAATTACAATTGCCCTGTCAGACTTCATCAGGAAGATGACACCTGTGTGCAAGTGATACCTTTCTCTAAGTGCTGCAACAGAGACAGCAGAAACATTATTGGATAAAAGAGGAGCAGTAAACTGAGGCAGAAGATTAATCCATTGATTATTCCTCTGCAAATAAGACTAGTTCTCCAGGTATTAAAGTCAAATCTACATAAATGGAAGGAAAGGTAGCTCAGAAGTCTTTTGTTCTGATCCAAATGTATGAAAAGATTGCTTTGATGCTGATGAAGGAAGCCATTTCAAAGGTATGGTGAAGGATAAGTAATAATCTATTAGTGTTTGTAAAACTACAGAAAGTAGTTTTACAAACAGTAATACAGTTTTCACAAAACAGTTTTTTACAAACAGTTTTTACAAAACTACCTATCCAGCAGGCTCTGGACACAGATGCTGCATTCAGATGAAGTGGAGAGCATGGAGAACATGGAGGCATGGGGCAGAATGTACATCAAAATTATGGTTCTGTTTTCTTCCAGTGTTGATTGGTCTTGCCGGTAATTTCTAAATGAGTCTGAAAATGTAAAAGAGTACCAGCAAGAGGGGACTACACAAAACAAAGTCGAGGACCCGAATCAAAGGCTTTGGCAGCTCACTCAACACCTCAGCTTTAGTTTGTAGAGTGTGAAGACAAACATTTTTGATGATGGTGACTGGCCCAAGAGTGTGTGCAGCCCTACCCAAGTGACCGCAGCCCCAGTCTCATGGGCTGGCTTCTCACGGTGTTCAACTCCAGCTGATTTGTCTGAGTTAGTTGACTGAGCTGAGACCGTACATAAAAGAAGTCCCAAAAGACAGCCTTTACCTTTTAGCAGTAACTTGATATTCTTGATATTTTGATATTTAATAGTCTTCAGACTGAGTAGAAGGGAATTGTCCTTGGCTTTTGAGTGGTGTTTGCTAAAAATTAAAGAACCAACATTTGGCTTGAATCCTGAGGCTAGGACTAGAGCTATTTACGAAGCCTTCTCTGATGAGTTTTTTATCCTAACTAGTTTGCAAGTTTTTGATCAAAGAACATCTGCTAAGGGCAGAATAAAGCATTCATGGCATGACTGGGGAGAATGACAAGCACATTGGTTATTCATCACTGACAGAGCGGTGACGGCTCTAGCCCTCCAGTCTAAGCACATTTCCGAAAGGAAGCAGGTGGATATAAAACAGCAAAGAGCCTGAAATTGAATCCTGGGAGAAATCACATGGACTGACTGTCCAGCCCTCAAGCTACCAAGTTACCCAGGGTAACAACATGGCAATGGTTCTGTAACAGGACTTGAGCCAACTTTAAACAACGATGGATAAGTCCACCTGCTCACTCTCCAAGAGACTCCCTTCACATATGCAACCTGCCAGAAGATTTAATAAACTAGAAGTAAACCTGTCTCATGGCTACAGTACTGGTTAAAGCATCAAGTCAGTCTATCCCTTTACTGTCATCAGCAAACAGTAAGAAACAATAGAAGAAATGTTACATGACTGTACAGGCTCTTTAGGTTGGCATTCTCACTCTCCAAAACCCTTAGGAAAGCACATTCATCTGACATGCAAGCAGTCAACACTTCACATTAGATACCCATCTAAAAAATTGGTTTAGTCAAAGGTGATTTTTGCCCTCTTTGCTACTGGTAAAATGTCACGAGCATGCCTGCTCTCAGGAAGTGATGCATGAGAAAGCATGAGTGTGTGTGAGAGAGAGGGTAGAGAAGGAGAAGGGGAAGGGGAAGGAGAAGGAGAAGGGGAAGGGGAAAGGGAAGGGAAAGTGGAAGGGGAAAGAGAAGGAGAAGGAGAAAAAGGAGAAGGAGAAATCTCCAGAAGAGCAGGCAATTTCATTTGTACTCTGATGGAGTACAACTGAGGGAGATGCATTCTTCCCTGGGAGGACAGGAGGGATAACTGGCAAAATTATAAGCTCAGAGGCAGCAAAAGAGTCCGAGATCTCCTGCAACTAATGTTGGAGACCTGGCCAAATAGCCACTTTTGTTTAAGTAAGCTTGGGTCTGCATATCCATACCCTGAAGTACAACAGAATGCCACATGCATTTCTGAGGAGAAAAGTTTGCCTCTTTTTTTTGGTATGTGGAAAGAGACATTTTTCCAATGGACTTCAATTATGTAAGTCCTCCCTTTTTTATTAAAAAGAAAATGTGAGCTTGAACCCTGCCATGGCTGAAGTCTGCTGACTGTAGCACGGAAAAAAGTGCATGCTGTACATCTTGGTGTCATTCAGACATTTGCTTCTGTCTGGTCTGTGTGTGTCCCTTTCTGAATAATGGTACTTCAGGACAGATATAGTGAATATCCATTTCTGTGGTGTTGCACTGGAGTTGACACAAGTGACTTCTGAGTTGTGCAGACAATTAATTGTCAGCTCATTTTCTTAGCACAGGGTGAATACTAAAATACAGTATGCACAGATATGAAGTGAAGACCTGTAGTTTACTAGTAGGAAAGCCCTTGACAAAAACTCAATGCTTCTTCTTAAACACTAATAACTTTTCACGGAAGCTTTTCTGTACCTAGATGAGCAGAAGAGGAATTTCTTTAAATGAGAAGAAAATTATGATACTTATTAGTTAGCAATGCTCTAAAAGAATCAATTCTGTTCTCTCAAAGTCATGACTTCTCAGTAGAAAAAGTGAAAGCTTTCTAATAATATTGATTACTATTGTTAAACTGTGAAAGAACAGATTATCTACTCATGCAAATAAGGAGAAAAATAATTTCCAAATTCAGAAGAGTTATATGAAGAACGATTCTGCTCTAAACTAAGAGGTTATTAGGAATATATCATTTATATGTTTTCTTCAATACTCTTCCTGCAAAGCGAAATCAAGCAACGTGCCACATCATGGGAAATGCAGGACAGAATCTTCTTTGTCAAATATACCCCAGGGATGGCTTCAGGGCTTATATTGTGTGATATCTTCCTCTACAACCTGAACAATGAGACAGAATTTTATTCTTGCAAATGATCCCAAATTATGGGGACTGGCTTATCCTCCAGCAGGTTGGAGAAAACAGACTTTTGTAAACCTGGAGAATCTCCTGGGGTTCAGTAAATGAATTGATCTGCACTGTAAAGGACTACCTAGTGGGAAGTGACTGGCTGAGTAACAGCCCTGCTGGAGAGGACCTGGGGTAGTGATCAACATCGAGCTGAACGTTAGCCAACAGAAGCTAGAGAATAAAGTAACATTTTGTGAGATAGGTGAAAAAATACTCTGCTGATTAAAATATGAATGGAGAGTACACAATATTTGGGTAAAAACAAAAAATATATAGTTTGTAAATTTTCTACGTGTTTAAATGCTGTTAGCACAACATTTCTGAAGAATTTGAAAGACATGACTTGTATACTTCCAGGAGCTTCACTGCGACTCAAACCTGCTTGCCTTCCCTATTTAAACTCAGATGTCTTCCATAAATTTATATGCAACAAAGAGAGCAGTGAGCTTTCCTAGCAGGGCAGGAGGGGATTTCAGGAAGTGGTTCATTGTGTTTTGCTTTGAAACCTCTACCATGTGCACTACTGTCCTGTTAGCAGGAGTGGGGATGTTAAACGATGGTTCCAGAGAGGAGAAGAAGAGATAAAATACAACAGCAAAAAGAGAGGCAAAATAAATAATCTAGTTCAGGGGGTAGGGAAACAAACAAACAAAAATATTAATGTCACATTTTGAATCTTGGAACTATTTTGCCAATGTCTTCTTTGGCTTATTTGTCACGTTTCAGATAGCGAACTTATCTCCATGGCAACACATTATATTAAATGTAGGAAGCAGAATCTATCTATCTATCTATCTCAGCATCTAAGCTTGTTAAAGCTCATTAAACAGTAACCTACAGTAAGGGGGGAATAGGGACCCATACTGAAGCATTTGTTTAAGGAAAATAAAATACACTTGTAGAGATCAACTAAAAATGGAGTACTATGTACATTCAGGAGTTTGTAAACAGCATCCAAACAGATTTTTAAATACGAACAACTTTCCTATGCAGTTTCCTAGGCAGTGAAAGATCTGAAGGTCTGGTCAGTACTTTAAAAGTAGTGTGCAGTGTAGAGCAATGAGATGCTGAGAACTTTGTGTCACTCGTGAGGTAGGACAGGGGGAGCTGTACCTGGAGTTTCCTGAAACTCAAATCCAGGCAAAGGAGTAAACCATAGAGCGAATAAGAAAACAAGTGATCACAGTGACTGGGATTACCAGCTGAATTCTGTTGGTGGTGGGTGATTTTGATTTGCACTCAGTTAACTATGAGTGGAGGACATTTAGCACTTACAGGAGTGGACCCATAAATCAGGTGAAACCTGGGACAACTGCACCAAGGCAGCACTAGGAAGAATAGCTCATATATAGTAAACTCAAAAGAGCTCTGAAATCAATGGACTCTGTGGCTTTATGCAATCACACCAATTAGTCTTAAGTCAGACAATTTAGATACACTAATCAGGTCATTTATGCAACATATTTCCACCCCCACC